>NW_007745744.1:0-14386 GCF_000696425.1 Galeopterus variegatus
AATCAATCAATCAATCAACCTACCTACCTATCTAGTCTATGTGCCTACCTACCTAATCTATCTCTATCTGTATGTATGTATGTATATATGTATGTATCACATCTATCTCTATATATCTATCCAGATATGTGTGTATATATGTCTATCAGTCTATCATTATGTATCTATCCATCTCTATGTATCTGTGTATCTATCTGTGTATCTATCTATCTGTCTGTCTGTCTGTCCATCTATCCCTATTTAATCTATCTATCTATCTATCTATCTATCTATCTATCTGTCTGTCTGTCCATCTATCCCTATTTACCTATCTAGATATGTCTGTATATATGTGTCTATCAATCTATTATTATCTATCTAATTATCTACCATATCTATCTGTCTACCTACCTTTCTACCTACGACCCCATCTCTCTTCATGCCCTAGAGAAATTCTGGTTGTTGGCTCCAGGAGGTCAGCAGCCATCCTGGGGAGGCCCACATGGCAAAGAACTGTGGGTGGCCTCTAGAATCTGAGAATCACCTGGGTGGCCTCTAGGTGACAACCATAAAGATGCCAGGGCCCCTGCTCATACTGCCATTAAGGAAATGCATCCTGACAACAAGCTGAGGGAGCATGGAGGTAGATTCTTCCCCAGCTGAGCCTCCAATGAGAACACAGCCGGGCGGGCCGACCCTTTGCTGCCTTGTGAGGCTAACTTTGTAGCAATTAGTTACATAGCAGTGGATAACACAGAGATGGCTGCCACAGTGCCTGGCACGTGGTAGGCTCTGAAAGTTGTGGTGAGTAGAGGTGAAGGAAGGCAGAGGAATTCAGATCAGTTAAGCCATCCTCTTGCCCCCTCCTCGAACCCCAGCAGAGGCAGGCGTTCTGAGAGGTTCTGGGCCTTCTGCACCGTCAGTCTTGCTAACGAGCCGGGGTTTGGAAAGAGAAACATCACCCGGGGGTACTTTCTAGAGGGGAAGATGCCCTAAGTGGTGTGTGCCCTGGGTTCATCTGCCTGGACGCTTGCAGCTGTTGCCTTGGAGATGAGAAGAGGAGCTGGAGAAATGACAGGTTCCCCTAACCAGCCCAGAACCCGGAGGCCACAATGCCAACAGTAATGCACTGTTTGCTTCCTCGTTACCGCCCGATGTGGGTCAGTGTGTAGCTGCACAGAGCTCCTCAGCCTCCAGCAGATGACGTGGTGGCCCTGGGAGGCAGGGCACAGGCTTCACCATCTGCTTGGAAGACGTCTGTAATTGCTAAGATATGTGGGCACCAGAGAAGGAGACTGGTTTGCTTCCAGACTCACCTGACTTCATTTCAGCCCCATTTCTAAATGGCCCCAATTCCTTGGATAATCAGAAAATGATTTGTTTGCTCTCTGCCCACATGCAACCATGCCCTGCCCAAATCTGTCATGATTGATACTGAACTTTCTGGGCTCCAGTTCTCTGTCACAATGGAGAAAACAAGACCAATTTCAGAGGGTTGTTGGAAGATTATGTTATTATCAAGAACACTAACAGGTTTCACTGCACAGGAAGCTGGGCCACGTGCTTAAATGTAGCATTGCATTTAACCCCGTTGATACCCTTCGAGGGGCCAGATGACTGTCAATGGCACCATCTGAAGTGCTTCAGATGACGCCAAGCACCCAGAGGGGCACACTTCCTGGCTTTCCTTCCACTGACCTTGCAGAGAAGGGTGGGGCTCCATTACGCACCATCATGGCATTTGCCTTTATCAAGTGATCCTTTCTCTGGTGACCTGCATAGACGCCTATTCTGTGATCTTGTTGCTGCATGGGGAAGTGTCTGCAGGTCACATCCCTGTCAGCCCTGGGCCCTGATCAGAACAGGCCCGGTGTTGGGTGAGAAGGCCATGCAACCGTCCCCACCTCGCCCTTAATATCTTCCATCACTGCCTGCTGGGCTGGAGCCCTGCTTTCAGAAGTAACAAGTGCCAGGAGCCTAAGGAAGCATAGGTGGGCCCCATGGGTTTGGGGTCAGAGTTGCTGCTCTGCAGCAGGGGTGGGTAGGACCCCCCTTCTGGGTCTTCAGGAAGTCTGTTCCTTGACTGGGAGGCCAGTCTGCTGTTTGCCTGTGGTCAGAACACCTGGTGGAGGCTGGCAGCAGAGAGCAATAGACTGTGTTGTCATATTCATCCTCTTTTGTGACCATGGGAAGTCATCAACTCCAAATCCTAGTGAACATCAGGGTGGACGATCTAATGATGATTTCCACCCAAGAGCAAATGTGCTCCACTGTGGCCAACAATGCCGCATTACCCATTCACAGGTAGCAATGCAGGCACCAATGAACTCCAAGGCACGGTGATGCCCTGGCCCCCAACTCTTGGGGGAAGAGAAGCCTAGTCCAGCAGGAGGGAACAATTAGTAACTTATTGGATCACACGCTCCTTACTTGCAAGGGGAAGGAAGGATGAGACGGCTTCACCGTGTGCCCATTTTGCACTGGGCAGCACACCGAGTGCTTCGAATCCTTGATCCAGCTGAATTCCCAGCACAATCTGAGCCAGGCATTATTTTTGCCCCCAGTGTTCTGTTTATCCATTGTTGCGTGACTGACCACCCTAGAACCTACTGACTTAAAATAACGACAATCATTTATTTTGCTCACAAGTCTACAGTTTGGGCAGGGGTAGGTGGGGACAGCTTGTCTCTGCTGCACATGGCATCAGCTGACATGGCTCAAATCGGGGCTCTAAGATCCATTTCTGAGATGGCTCTCTCATATGGCTGTTGGCAGGGAGCTCAGCTGGGGCTGTCGGCCTCCAGCTTTGGTTCCTCTCCATGTAGACATCCCCATGGGGCTGCTTGGATTGCTTTACAACATGGTGGCTGAGTTCCAAGAAGTCCAGGTGGAAACTACAAGGCTTCATATGTGACCTAGCCTCAGAGGTCCCAGAACATCACTCTGCCACATTATGTTAGTCAATCAAGTCATTAAGTGTAATCCAGATTCAAGAAGAAGGGAATTAGATTCTGCCTCTCAGTGGGAGGAGTAGCAAAGAAGATGTGATCATCTTTAATCCACCACACCCATTTTACAGATGAGGAAACTGAGGTTGCAGAGACATTTAGCATTTTCCCAAGGTAAGCAGCTAGCAAGTAGCAGAGATCCAAATCTGAACCCAGTTCCGAATAAGCTCCAAGCACAATCTCTTTCTACTCTACCAAGCAGTACTTCAAACCAGCAAGCTAATGCTAAGGGTTGGTTGGTTTAGCTAATAGGGCATGTCTTTAGAAATAGGCCCAGAAAGACCATTAAAAATAATACCATGTTTGAATTTCTTAAGACTATATCAGTTTTTCCAAGCATTACATTTCTTTTCTGAAAGACAAGCTTGATTAAAGTTTTCACAGGCTAAGACTTCGTCAGAACACAAAAACCAGGCTTAAACAATGAATGCGATCTGGAATAGAAAGTTAAATCCTGAATTTGTCTACATCTGTCTTCTCTCTGTCAAGCATTCTTGTCCCACCACCCCTCCACTGAAGACCAGTTGTAGACATGTGGGTAGTCTCGGCATAGAGATGCTATGTACAGTTGCTCAGGGTGTGTACTGTACAAGGAGACCAGTTGAGGGGTGAAAGGGATTGAAATCTATCCTAAGCATCTTTCTCCAAGCCCTGTGTCATGGTGTGGGACTGAGTTCATCTGGAGTCAGGGTGCCATTTCCTAATTTGATCAAGGTAGCCACAAGGGGCTGCCAGAGGAGACTAATATTGGGGCAATCTCCAAAGCAATGCTATCCAAATAATCCCAAAGAGAGGCTGATCATTTCAAGGGAAAGGTGGAGTAGAAAGATGTGGCAGCTGTCAATGCCCTTCCTAACATGTTAAGTGGAACTGTTGTGGCTCCTAACTAGCACACTTTGTTCAGAAAAACAAAAGTTCTCCAGTTATTGGGATCACCTCCTGTGGAGGGCAACTGAGTGACCATGTATCCTTGGGGTATTTTTCTGCCCTTTAAAGGTCTTGCCCCTCTTGGGTTCAAGTCTGGTTCTTGTATTTATTCACTGCATGACCTTGGGCCAAGTCTGTAATATCTCAGGGTCTGTCACCTCCCCTGTGAAACAGGATCATTCTAATATGCATTTCATGAAATCGAAGACACTGTTATTTATAACACACACCATTATTTTATGTATCACTAACAAAACAAAGCCACCAATTAAACTGCTAGGACTTGTAATTCTAAGATGTGTCCTGATTTCAAAGACAAAAATGGGTACGGTGTGTCTTAAAATTGGTGGAATTTAGTGACTAACAAAACAAAGCCACCAATTAAACTGCTAGGACTTGTAATTCTAAGACGTGTCCTGATTTCAAAGACAAAAATGGGTACGGTGTGTCTTAAAATTGGTGGAATTTAGTGAAATAGCTTGCCTCCCTATATAAAAAGGATGTGTAAAGAATTAGATTAAATCCTGTACAGAAAAAAAAAGGGTTTTGAAAACTGTAAAGTGCTAAAAATATTAATTATTCTTAGCCAAATAAAAATGACTTTCAAATGACTTCATTAAAAATACTAATATACTATTAGATGCTGCACAAGGCATATAATTGTTTCAATATCCTCACTAAGTAGTTTAAAGAGCTGCATTTACAGCGTATGAGTTTGAATTTTTTTGTACTTTTATAACATTCCCACCCTCTTTTGATTTGTTTGTGTAGAATCAACTTGCGAGTTTTCCCTTGAATGAGATTCAAGATTTGGGGCTTGATTTATAGTTAGACTTGACTAACATTTGGAAACAATGAGCTGTGTTGTACAAACACATAAATACCACGAGACAAAGCTGAAGTGCTAATTACTTCTAGGGGAGGGGGCGGGGAAGGAAAAATACCACAAAATCCTGTTCAGTCCCAGAGTTTTATTACAGTTATGCTGTGGCTGGGGGAGGTGGAGGAATTCCTCTGGGCCACGTTTGCCATGTTGCATTGAGGGGGAAATGATTGAGCGGTTTAAATTGCAGCTTCCCCCGGAAAGAAAAATATTTTGGAGGTCACCAAAGAGCGGTTGGTCCTTAATTCTCCAAATTTGAAAAAATGAAAGTTCTCTAGGACCTTGGGTGTCCTATGTCCTCAGAAGGACAAGCCAGCCTTGGTGTTCCATCCAGCGCCAGGACACGAGCTCTGACTTCTCGGCTCATTCGATCTGGCAGGTGGGGCTGGAGCTGACCCGGCTAATCCCGGGGAGCTGGTTTTCCCATTACTGAGCCCTCCTGAATGATACCTCGAGTCATAGTTTGGGAGGTAGCTCCTCTAAGCTGTCCTGTGTCCCTGAAGAGGCAGTCTGGTGTCCCCAAACAAACCACATCTTGGAGTCAGGCAGACCTGAGTTCACAACCTTCCTCTATCATTTGCCAGCAGTTTGGGACTGGACTGTTCTGTGCCTCAGTTTCCTTATTTGTATGGCTAGATGAGCTCATGTGGGGGAAGTGTCCATCAGAGTGTCTGGAACAGAGTGGGCACTCATTCAATTATTCCTGTTAGGATCCCCTGATGGAACTCTCTGACTCATTCATTGAACCAACATTTGCTGAGGCCCTACTATGTGTCCGGGTGTTGGGGGACACAGCAATGAGGAAGACAGGTCTGGCCTCTGCCTCCACAGGACTTACAGTCCAGGGCTGGGAGCAGATAAATAAATCAATAAACAACAAACAAAATAAGATAAATCCAGTGGGTGATGAGGGCTATGAAGAAAATAAAGCAAGATACGGGGATGGAGAGAGATGGTGCAGAGAGGGGAGTGCGGTGCCACCTTAGGAAAGGTGATCAGGGAAGGTCGTGCTCTCTAAGGTACCTCAGCAGCCCCCAGCCCATGATTCTCCAGCCCACAGGTTCTCCACTAGGGGTGATTTTGCATCCCAGGGGACATTTAGCACTGTCTAGAGACATTATTATTACTTGAGGAGGGAGGTCGTGGCCACTGGCATCTAGTAAGAACAGGCCAGAGATGCGGCTAAACATCGTGCAATGCAGGGGACAGCCCTGCAACCACAGTGTCCAGCCCCAAATGTTGACAGTGCTGAGGCTGAGAAACCCTGATCCAGTCCATTACTCTGTGTTATGTTTTTCACGATATTTAACAGAGCTGATGATGTGGAGGCCCCTCAGTGGAAGAAACCTGGCTAACGAACAGCCCCACCAGCATCATGGCCTGTAGTGGGGTGACATCAGAGAGTAAGCCACCCAGCTGCCACCCTCACCCGTGGTCTTCAGGTACACAGCAATGACCTATCTGCACAGTGTGCACCATGCAGCTGGCTTCATGGCCCAGTCCGCCATGGCCTAGGTTACCCCAGTGAAGCTTATTCTGCTAACTAGAGAGTTTAAACAAAACTGAGCAAAACAGGATCTGGGGCTGGCTCTAGCCAGGATTCAGGAATACTTCTAGACCAGCTCACTTGGATTCAGTAACAGACACCATCATGGTCCAATAAGTGCATTCCCCTCCTCCAAGTCGAGACTAGGGTTAAAGGAAAAAATCAGAAGCAAGGAGTGATGCCGCTACCTACAGGCAGAAAGGCGTGAATAGGAAGTGACAGCTGACAGCGGACGGTGCAGGAGGAAGAGCAAAGTCACACAAAGGGAGAAAGAGGAATCCAGAAAGCACAGTGTCTGGAGGCATTTGGTTCCTGTACATGGTTGCCCCATCTCACTTCTTTGAGCACCTCTGCATTACACAGCACAGAACTGAACCACCAGGCTAGGTCACGCTATTGACTGCCTCCTGATCTAATACCCAGTCCCTTTGTTCGATGCCACCAGACTCTGATTTTGTTTGGAGATAATGTGCTCAGCCCCAGGATTGGTCAAGATAGGCTGTGGCTACCCTGTTTATCTTTGCCAGCAATTGGCCTAAATAAGATATAAGGGCAAGTTGGCTTGAGAGCTTCTGGGAAAGATTTTCCTCTCTGATAAAGCAGAAAGCCATGTGACTAGAATGTCTTTTTTTTTTTTCCTTTTTGGTGGTGGTTGTTTTACCACCACCCCTGCCTTCCTGTTTGGAAATGGACTTATGAGGAAGGACGTGATGCTTGGAGCTATGGCAGCTATATTGTGACCATGAGGGAAGGCTTCTCCAGCATGCTGAGGATAAAGGGGATAAGAAACACAGAAAGAATCTTGGTCCTCAATGATACTAATAAGCCCTAAACCAATTCTGAAAACTTAAGACGTTTTGTTCTGTAAGAAGTAAAATGTATTTATTATTTAAGCCTCCATTAGTTGGATATTTTGTTACCTGTGGCCATTGTGCCTACCTCCTCAATCTCATGGGATTCATCTGCTTGGCCAAATCTGAACCCCATGTACACTTCTAGCTGCAAGGGAGTCCTGACACCAAGTGCCCAGCTTCCTGGCCTCTGCAGAAAGGTAGGCAAGCAAGAACGAGGGTGGGATGGTTGATGAGTCTGTATTCTCTCCATGCACCTGCATAGTGGGTATGGGTCAAGTGCTAACCCAGTCTGTCTGGGTTCAAACCCAGTTATGCCACCTACTACCCTGGTGGCCTTGGGCATAACACATAACTCAGTGTGCATCAGTTTCTATGTTCCTTTTCTTTTGGTGGCTTGCCAGTATAGGGATCTGAACCCTTGACCTTGGTGTTATCAGCACTGTGCTCTAACCAAAATGAGCTAACCAGCCAGTGCCCCTCCTTTTTTCATCAGTTTCTTAATCTATAAAATGAGTGTGATAATAGGACCCATCTCATATGGTTATTATGAGGACTAAATGAATTGATACCAGTATTCCTTTCTACTCAAACCCTTGCTTTTGCAATCAGAAACTGAATCAATTCAGACTGTGAGTGAAACCTGGCCAAGTAAAGAGCACAGAACAGTAGCTGGCATGTGGTAATGCCACAGAAGCATTTGCTATTAAGATTTCAAATCTTCAGGCAGAGATGAAGGGTGTCAGTCAATAGGCCCTTCTCAAGAACTCCCTGGTGATAGTTTAATATTAGACAGGGTTGGCAGTGTAGGCTGAGGGTGTGTGTTAGATTCTGTACAGATCAACAATTAATTAAATCTATCCAAATTCCTTAATAATAGTACAGCCAGGAGGCCGGGTATGTTTTTGAACGGGGCCCATAACAGGGAAAGGAATGGAAGACTGCCTGGCCTGGCTCCCTCAGACCCTCAGGGTCTCCCCCTGCCAATCGGATCCATGGCTGTTTTCTCTGAGAAGGGCCAAATGAGAAAGTGTCTGTGGGGGATGACTGGCTTTGAGCATAATTCAGTGTCCTGTCAGAAAGCCGACAGACAGCTGATGAAAAAGAAATATAATTAAATGTCAACAAAGATGAACGTGGCAGGGCATGGGCTGACATGCCAAGCTGGTCACCAGGACCCCCTCCCATGCAGTGCCAATCATGTCTGGCTGCCCCTCTGGGGAGATGGGACCAAAAGCAACTGGCGTGAGATGCTGAGATGAAGGGAGCAGAGGTGTCTGAGCCTGGCAGAAGTTTGGCCATGACCTTGAAAGGCTGCGAGCTTTCCTCTGCAGGCCAGAGGGCCTGTGGGGAGTTCCTCCTGGGGTTCCAGGAACTTGGAAGAAAAAAACATCATATTTATGTTCTGGTCTGGCCCCCAGGAACACTGAGATGAGAGATGACTTGCCTGTTCCTCTTAAGGATTCTTCTAAAAATGACGGCTACCCTTCATTGAGTCCTTACTGTGCACTGAGGTTGTGCTCACTGTGATTTAACTGCATTATCTTACAAGAGGCAGAGACTGCTAACTGCCTCCCAGAACCCATTACCCCTTCATGTGCAGTTGTGGAATATTCCCTCCACCCCCCCACCCCTGAACCCCAGCCTCCACCAATGTAGCTGGGCACATGGTAGCCCAGGGATTCCATTTTCCAGCTAAGTTCAGTCACGTGGAATGTTCTGGTCAATGGCAGGTGAGTGGCAGAGCTGCATGAACTCACAGATGACATCAGTTTAAAGAATCTGCCTCCACTTCCCCTCCCCCTGCTGTGGGCTGCAAAGATGAAGAGTGAACTTCAGTCATGGGCCACCCCCAGCATATAACAAAGCAATAAGGTAGAAGGAACCCGGGTCTCTGGATGACCTCATGGGGCATAGCTACCCGGAACCACCCTTCTCTGAACTTTTACGAAAGAGGAATATGCTGGTGGCTTGTGTACTGTGTTCCAGAACTTCTGTTACATCAGCTGAGCCTGTACTCTGACTAATACACTTCAATCTTCACAGTCACCTTGCAAGATGGGTACTGTTTTCTCCTCGTGTTACAGAAGAGGACTCTGAGGTTCAGAGAGGTCAGGTGGCTTGCCCAAAGTCAAGGCAGTAGGAAGTGGCAGAGCTGGGACCTGATTCCAAATCTGGCTATGACCAAAGCTCATGCCTTAATCTACCATGTAGAGCTCGCCAGAGCCTACCGGAGTCTCTATGGTTTTGACTTTGTGCATTTTAAAAAGTTGGGACACAAAGTCTGGTGTGATCCCCTCAAAGGGAAAGAACGGGAGGGGGCCTCTTCCTCTGTTGTAAAGCTGAGGGTTGGGGACTCCAGGACTTAGGGCTGGATAAACAGGGGTGACATGCTGACAAATGTTATTTTTGCCTCCATTCCCCCATTCTAGTAACAGCACCCAGATTTTACATGGGAGGCCTCTCCTGTACTCTCAATTTATAAGATTCGGGCTGGCTGACCCCACTGGGCCCAAGTTAGGCCAATAGACCTGGCCCTGGTATTTTGGGCGGGGAGACACAAAGTCTTAAAGGCCCAGAGTTCATATTTCCAGTAGCAGAACCCTGGCCAGAATGTCCATGGGTCCCTGATACTGGCGTTCTGGGATTCTCTGAGTCCTGACCCTTCCAAGCCTTGCTCATCAGCATTGCCTTTAATTTGGAGAGCTCTGCCATATCGTTCTGATTAATTCCCCTTTTGCTTACATATTCTTCTAGGGTTGATCACTCTTCTTTGCAACAAAGATCCCTTCCTGACCAAACTGCTAGGAGCCAAGGGTGGAGGGGAGTGGCACAGACTGTGTCTAAAGAGGACATCCAGGGTTCAAACCAAACCACCTGTGAGCCCTGGAGCTGGACTCAGGCAAATATGGCTAAGTCGGGGGTCCAGGCATCAGGATGGAATAGGAGACCAGGCAAGAGACTGGAGAGGGGGGAAAGGACCAGGACTGATTGGGGTTGGGGGGCAGTGTTTATCCTGCTGCATTCTGGGGTGTGGGTGTGTTCAGATAAAATGCTTCATATTCATGGGACAGGATTTGCCTTGGGGCTCCTTAAGTCCTGGCACATGGATCAGGCCATGGAAGAAAGGCCACAAGGCTCTTGCCTGCTGGCCATGCCTAATGGCTCCAAAGCACCAAGGTGGAGCGCCAGCCTGCCCTGGAGAAGAGGGTAGTGACAGGAGGCCTTGGCACCCCCCTCCAGGCCCAGGAGAGCAGCGCTCGGGAAGTGCAGTCGTAAAGCACTGGAGTGACTCCCCCAGAGGAGGCTGGGTTTATGGGACCTACTCACGGCCCTGCCTCATTTTAGATGCAGAGCCTGAGCCCAAGCATTATTCATGGAGGACAGGACGAGCCACGAGCACTGGGGGCTGAGCTCACACGCCGGGTGGGAGGCGGCACTGGCTTGGACCCTCCCCAGCTCAGCCAGCCTCGTGCCATTCAGGATCAGGAGAGGATGCATTCATGGAGGACAGGACGAGCCACCAGCACTGGGGGCTGAGCTCACACGCCGGGTGGGAGGCAGCACTGGCTTGGACCCTCCCCAGCTCAGCCAGCCTCGTGCCATTCAGGATCAGGAGAGGATGGCAGCTTCAGCACCTCGATCCCTGGCCCTGCTTCCAGGGACCTCAGTGCATGGGCTTTCTGAACCCTGAGTATTAGGACTGACTAGTACATAGGGGACAGGAGGGACAGTAGGATCTGACACCGTCATGGTGATGGGATTGCTCATCAGTCATGGAGACAGCAGGAGACAGTGGTGAAGAATCAGGTCGGCTACATCTGGGTCTGAATCCTCCCTCTGTTAACCCCTACCTGGTGTCTAGGACAACTTTTCACTTCTCTGAACCTCAGTTATCTCATCTGTAAAATGGGGACACCAATACTCAGCAGGACATTGTGAAGGGAGGCCTTTGGCACAGCATTTGCTGTATGATTAGCCCTCAGTAAAAAGTAGCCATGATGTGGTATTAGGCATACTAATGAAAATATCTCACTTTTCTTGCAAATCACCTTTGCATACATAATCTAATTCTGTGTTCATGACCGCGTTGGGAGGAGGCCTGGCCAGAGAGCAATGTGTTCATGTCAGTGATGAGGGAATCAGGCCCGGACAGGCCAGGTGGCTTTCCTGAGCCCCCGTGTGGGTTGGGGACAGGCCAGAACTTCAGTCCATGCTGTTCACTCTCAGCCCACTTTTTGTTCCATCAAGCGCCCTCCAGAGAGGACAGTAATGAGAGGATAAGGCACCAGTACTGAGTGCTCGCTATGTCCTATTCACGAACACATTTAACCCTGAAAAGAAGCCAGCTGGTCAAGCAGGATCAGGGTCTATAAAGAAGGCTTCAGTGTAAACTCAGATGTTCAAACTGTGTACGTGAGGGACCGTGCAGGGAAACGACAGAAACGTGGAAGTGGGTTGCTCAGCCTCGGCCTGTGGCCCTTTGGAGCCAGAGACTTCTTTGTGGTGGAGCAGTTCTGTGCATAGTAGGATGCTCAGCAGCATCCCTGGTCTCTACCCACCAGATGCCAGTAGCGCCTTCCTGCCTCGTCCAACACCTACCAGTCGTGACAACCAAATGTGTCTCCAGACATGGCCCAATGTCCCTTGGGGGGCAAAATTGTCCATAGTTGAGACCCACTGCATGAGAAGGGCTGAAGAAAGCTTAATGGAAGAGATCATTTAAAAAAGTGAGACAGAGTACAGCTCTGGAAAGTTCCAGGGGACAGCCCTCTTTTGTGTAGGGAAGGGGTCTAAGACCCTACGTCTGTAAGTTCATCAGTGCTCTGTGATGGAGCAGATAGTTACAACCCTCCTGATGAAGCCCGGGACGTAATAAATGACCACCATTCTGGAGGATGGCTCATCCTAGATCGCCGTCCTGTGCATTTCAGAGCTAGGAGAGAGCCCAGGACGGCCTCCGGCTGAGGGACACAGCTGACTTCTGAGCTGTGGACTGCGAGCTTGTCAACTCCTTCACCTCACACCTGCCTCACACCTGTGTGTGCCACAGCACCTTGTGACACTGACAGGTGAGGTGAGTCATCATCACATGAACTTCCTCCTGGTCTTGACTCCCTGGACTCAGAAGAGCAAACATTTTCTTCCAAGAGCATGCTGAGATGTAACGGAAGGAATCGTGAGGTTGGAACACCCAGAGGTGGCTCTGCTTGGCTTTAGACGGTGGGGAGCCAGTGAGCTCTGGATTTCCCGTGGGGATCTTCTTTCCAAGATGCTTAGATGGCTTGTCTTATCACCACGGTCCTTTCCTTGGGGTTCTTTTTCTCCCACTTTTTTTTAAAAGTTAAAATTCACCTTTTTAAAGGACACAATTAGTGGGTCTGTATATACACAGGTTGCACAACCATCATCACGAATTCCAGGACATTTTCATCACCCTACAAAGAAATCCCTACCCATTAGCAGTCACTTCCCATTTCTTTTCAACTGCCAACCCCTGGCAAACATTTAATCTACTCTCTATCTCTATAGGTTGCCCTTTCTGGACATTTCCCATGAACAGAATCATATAACGTTGGTCTTCTGTGACTGGCTTCTTTCACTTAGCATAACGTTTTCAAGGGTCATCTATTGCTGCAGCAGGTTGCAGAACTTCATTCTCTTTTATGGCTGACAAATATTCCATTGTGTGGACATTTTGTTTATCCATTCATCTGTTGATGGGCATTTGGGTCATTTGCATCTTTAGGCTATTATGAATAATGCTGCTGTGAACATTCATGTATAAGTGTTTGTGTGAACATATGTTTTCAGTTCTCATAAATATAAACTTAGGAGTGGAATTGCTGGGGCACATGTTTTTCTTGGATTTGAGATCATAAAAACCTTGAGGTCTGCTACACTGGATCAGTCTTGGGGTATTTCTGGACTGGGATTCTGGGCCATCCTAAATCCCTGCTGTCTCCCCATCTGGTTCATCAAGGAACTACTATCCCACTTACAATGCACCCAAGTCTTTTAGAGGCTATTTACATGCCCAGCTTGTGTTTCCAGGACACTAGTATTTCTCTGTGTGCACAGATATTCTGAAAACATCTCCAGAAGTAAGTGGAAAAAACATGTCAGATACTTATAACTTCGATATGACTTTTGGGGACCTCTATTATCTAGCACTGTTTTATTAGTTGCATGAAGATACGGAAATGAACTCAGGGAAAGGAATTCTAATTGGGGTCTCCAAGGCTTTCTGTAAAATATTATGTAAGATTCCAGAAATGAAACTAAATTGTACATTAATTTTTTTGATTTAGTTACAGTCTACTTTTCAAAATAATATTCTTAAGAGGTTTCTGGATGAAGTCAAATCCACTTGTTAATTGTATCCTGAGCCTCACAGTCACATGAAGAATTTTGTTTTCTTGACACCAACTTGATCTGATTAACGGTCGAGGAGGTAATATCCTCCCCTCTTTGCAGAGCTAGCTCTGGCCCGGCCCATTCCTGATCATTTTAACAACTCGTCTGGGTCCTCTAAAAATTAAATGGAGGTTAGCCTCAGACCTGAAGGTACTTTTCCATTCATTTACTGCCGGACCACGTCAATATTCTAGAGAGGTTTCGAGTGTTACTCCTTTTTGAATAATTTATTATAGCTCATGAAATCTTTAAAAATTGGCTAACATGAAAGTGAAACAGTCATTCCCACAGGTGTCCCAAATAAAGCCGGACCACGTCAATATTCTAGAGAGGTTTCGAGTGTTACTCCTTTTTGAATAATTTATTATAGCTCATGAAAGCTTTAAAAATTGGCTAACATGAAAGTGAAACAGTCATTCCCACAGGTGTCCCAAATAAAGCCTTACTGGGCAGAAGAGATGAAAATACCCATTTCAGCTTCTGCAGCCCTCAAAGAATTCAGCTGATGGAGTGCCCCTCAACTCAACAAGTATTCACTGCACATGTACTCTGAGCACATATTGTACTAAGTAGATATAGAGTAGTGTAAGGGGGTGTATCAGTCAGGAAAGGACAGGTTATGCAGCAGTGACAAACAACCCCACAAATGTTAGAACACTTATTTCTTACTGGTCTCTGTTCATCTATCCCTCAAAAAGAAAGTACAACTCATCTATTAGAACTATTGATTTCTTTTTCTTTGTTAAAAAATTAATTTATTTATTTTAATTGACAC
>NW_007745745.1:0-700 GCF_000696425.1 Galeopterus variegatus
GTCGGATGAGATTACATTGATCAATTAGCTGTGTCTGATGAGTTTACTTAGATCGATTAGCTTAGTCTGATGAGTTTACTTAGATCGCTGTGCTTGGTCTGATGACTTTATTTAGATCGATGAGCTTGGTCGGATGAGTTTATTTAGATAATTACCTCTGTCCGATGAGTTTACTTAGATTGATGAGCTTAGTCCGAAGAGTTTACTTAGATCGATTAGCTTGCTCTGATGAGTTTACTTAGAATGATGTGCTTGGTCTGATTAGTTTACTTAGATCAATTAGCTCTGTCTGATGAGTTTACATAGATCGATTAGCTTGGTCTGATGAGTTTACTTAGATCGATGAGCTTGGTCTGATGAGTTTAATTTGATCGATGAGCTTGGTCTAATGACTATACTTAGATCAATGACCTCGGTCGGATGAGTATACTTTGATCAATTACCTCTGTCTGATGAGTTTACTTAGATCGATTAGCTTGGTCTGACGAGTTTACTTAGATCGATGAGCTTGGTCTGAGGAGTTTACTTAGATCGATGGTCTCGGTCTGAAGAGTATAATTAGATCAATTAGCACTGTCCATTGAGTTTACTTAGATCGATTAGCTTCGTCTGATGAGTTTCCTTAAATCGATGAGCTTCGTCTGATGAGTTTACTTAGATCGAAGAGCTTGGTCTGTTGAGTTTAAATAGATCGTTGAGC
>NW_007745745.1:2259-3051 GCF_000696425.1 Galeopterus variegatus
TGATTAGTTTTCCTAGATCGATTAGTTGGGTCTGATTAGTTTTCCTAGATCGATTAGTTGGGTCTGATTAGTGTACCTAGATCGATTAGCTTTGTCTGATTAGTTTACCTAGATCGATTAGCTTTGTCTGATTAGTTTTCCTAGATCGATTATTTGGGTCTGATTAGTTTTCCTAGATCGATTAGTTGGGTCAGTTTATTTTTCCTAGATCGATGAGCTTGGTCTGATGAGTTTAATTAGATCGATTAAGTTCGTGTGCTGAGTTTAAATAGATCGATGGGCTTGGTCTGATTAGTTTACTAAGATTGATTAGCTTCTTATGATGAGATTAATTCGTTCAATGAGCGTGGCCTGATGAGTTTACTCAGAGCGATGAGCTCGGTCTGATGAGTTTTCTTAGATCAATAAACTCTGTCCGATGATTTTACTTAGATTGATTAGCTTGGACTGATGAGTTTACTTAGATCGATGAGCTTGGTCTGATGAGTTTACTTAGATCGAAGAGCTTTGTCCGATGAGTTTACTTAGACCGAGTAGCTTGGTGTGATGAGTTTACTTAGATCGATGAGCTTGGTGTGATTGGTTAAATTAGATCGATGAGGTTGGTTGGATGAGATTAGTTAGATTGATTAGCTTGGTCTGATTAGTTTTACTAGATCGATTACTTGGGTCTGATTAGTTTTCCTAGATCGATTTGCTTTGTCTGATTAGTTTTGCTAGATCGATTATTTGGGTCTGATTAGTTTTCCTAGATCGATTAGTTTTGTCTGATTAGTTTTGCTAGATCGATTA
>NW_007745745.1:4021-6509 GCF_000696425.1 Galeopterus variegatus
ATGAGTTTACTTAGATCGATGAGCTTGGTCTGATGACTTTACTTAGACCGATGAGCTTGGTCGGATGACGTAACTTAGATCAATTAGCTGTGTCTGATGAGTTTACTTAGATCCATTAACTTGGTATGATGAGTTTACTTAGATCGATCAGCTCAGTCTGATGAGTTTACTTAGATCAATTTGGACTGTCCGATGAGAATATTTAGATCGATGAGCTTGGTCTGATGAGTTTACTTAGATCAATTATCTCTGCCCAATGAGTTTCCTTAAATCGATTATCTTGGTCTGATGAGTTTAATTAGATCGATGAGGTTAGTGTGATGAGTTTAAATAGATTGATGGGCTTGGTCTGCTGAGGTTACAAAGATTGATATGCTTGCTCTGATGTGATTACTTAGATGGATGAGCTTGGCCTGATGAGTTTACTCAGATCGATGAGCTCGGTCTGATGAGTTTACTTAGATCAATTAGCTCTGTCCGATGATTTTACTTAGATCGATCAGCTGGGTCTGATGAGTTTACTTAGATGGAAGACCTTTTTCTGATGTGTTTACTTAGATCCATGAGCTTGGTCAGATGAATTTACTTAGATCAATTAGCTCTGTCCGATCAGAATACTTAGATTGATTATCTTGGTCTGATGAGTTTAATTTGATCGATGAGCTTGGTGTGATGGGTTTACTTAGATCGATGAGCTTGGTCTGATGACTTTACTTAGATCGATGACCTTGGTCGGATGAGTTTACTTAGATCAATTAGCTCAGTCTGATGAGTTTACATAGATCGATTAGCTTGGTCTCATGAATTTACATAGATCGAGTAGCTTGGTCTCATGAGTATACTTAGATCGATGAGATTGGTCTGATGAGTATAAATTGATCGATGAGCTTGGTCTGATGACTTTACTTAGATCGATGACCTTGGTCGGATGAGTTTACTTAGATCGATGAGCTTGGTCTGATGAGTTTACTTAGATCGATGGGCTTGGTCGGAAGAGTTTACTTAGATCGATTAGCTTGCTCTGATGAGTTTACATAGATCGATTTGCTTCGTCTCATGATTTTACTTAGATCGATGAGCTTGGTCTGATGACTTTACTTAGATCGATGAGCTTGGTCGGATGAGTTTACTTAGATCAATTAGCACTTTCCGATGAGTTTATTTAGATCGATGNTTAGCTCAGTCTGATGAGTTTACATAGATCGATTAGCTTGGTCTCATGAATTTACATAGATTGAGTAGCTTGGTCTCATGAGTAAACTTAGATCGATGAGATTGGTCTGATGAGTTTATATTGATCGATTAGCTTGGTCTGATGACTTTACTTAGATCGATGACCTTGGTCGGATGAGTTTACTTAGATCAATTACCTCTGTCCGATGAGTTGACTTAGATCGATGAGCTTGGTCTGATGAGTTTACTTAGATCGATGAGCTTGGTCTGATGAGTTTACTTAGATCAATGAGCTCGGTCTGATGAGTTTACTTAGACCGATGAGCTCGGTCCGATGAGTTTACCTAGATCGATGTGATTGGTCTGATGAGTTTACTTAGATCGATGAGCTTGGTCTGATGAGTTTACTTAGATCGATGAGCTTGGTCTGATGAGTTTACGTAGATAGATGAGCTTGGTCTGATGCGTTTACTTAGATCAATTAGCACTGTCCGATGAGTTTACCTCGATCGATTAGCTGGGTCTGAAGAGTTTTCTTAGATCGATGGGCTTGGTATGATGAGTTTGCTTAGATCGATGAGCGCGGTCAGATGAGATTACTTAGATTGATGAGCTTGATCTGATGAGTTTACTTAGATCAATTAGCTCTGTGCAGTGAGTTTCCTTAGATAGATTAGCTTGGTCTGATGAGTTTAATTAGATCGATGAGGTTCGTGTGGTGAGTTTAAATAGATCGATGGGCTTGGTCTGATGAGTTTACTAAGATTGTTTAGCTTCCTCTGATGAGATTAATTCGATCGATGAGCTTGGCCTGATGAGTTTACTCAGAGCGATGTGCTCGGTCTGATGAGTTTTCTTAGATCAATAATCTCTGTCCGATGATTTTAATTAGATTGATTAGCTTGGACTGATGAGTTTACTTAGATCGATGAGCTTAGTCTGATGAGTTTACTTAGATCGAAGAGCTTTCTCCGATGAGTTTACTTAGATTGAGTAGCTTGGTGTGATGAGTTTACTTAGATCGATGAGCTTGGTGTGATGGTTTAAATTAGATCGATGAGGTTGGTCGGATGAGATTAGTTAGATTGATTAGCTTGGTCTGATTAGTTTTCCTAGATCGATTACTTCGGTCTGATTACTTTTCCTAGATCGATTTACTTTGTCTGATTAGTTTTCCTAGATCGATTAGTTGGGTCTGATTAGTTTTCGTAGATCGATTAGTTGGGTCTGATTATTTTTCCTAGATCGATTAGTTTTGTCTGATTAGTTTTCCTAGATCGATTAGTTGGGTCAGATTATTTTTCCTAGATCGATT
>NW_007745745.1:7066-8912 GCF_000696425.1 Galeopterus variegatus
TTACTTTTCCTAGATCGATTTACTTTGTCTGATTAGTTTTCCTAGATCGATTAGTTTTGTCTGATTAGTTTTCCTAGATCGATTAGTTGGGTCAGATTATTTTTCCTAGATCGATTTGTTTGGTCTGATTAGTTTTCCTAGATTGATTAGTTGGGTTTGATTTTTTTTTTTCGATCGATTAGTTAGGTCTGATTATTTTTCCTAGATCGATTATTTGGGTCAGATTATTTTTCCTAGATGAATTTGTTGGTTCTGATTACTTTTTCTAGATCGATTAGTTGGGTCAGTTTATTTTTCCTAGATGAATTTGTTGGTTCTGATTACTTTTTCTAGATCGATTAGTTGGGTCAGTTTATTTTTCCTAGATGGATTAGCTTGGTCTGATGAGTTTATTTAGATCAATTAGCTCTGTCCGATGAGTTTACTTAGATCGATTAGATTCGTCCGATAAGTTTACTTAGATCGATGAGCTTGGTCTGATAAGTTTACTTAGATCGAAGAGCTTGGTCTCATGAGTGTAATTAGATCTATTAGCTTGGTCTGATGAGTTTACTTCGATCGCTGAGCTTGGTCGGATGAGTTTAATTTGATCGATGAGCTTGGTCGGATGACTTTACTTAGATCGATGAGCTTGGTCGGATGTGTTTAGTTAGATCAATTACCTCTGTCCGATGAGTTTACTTAGATCGATGAGCTTGGTCTTATGAGTCCACTTAGATTGATGAGCTTGGTCTGATGAGTTTACTTAGATTGATGAGCTCGGTTTGTTGAGTTTACTTAGATCAATTAGCACTGTCCGATGAGTTTACTTAGATCGATTAGCTTGGTCTGATGAGTTTACTTAGATCGATGAGCTCGGTCTGATGAGTTTACTAAGATCGATGAGCTCAGTCTGATGAGTTTACTTACATCTATTAGCACTGTCCGATGAGTTTACTTAGATCGATGTGCTTGGTCTGATGAGTTTACTTAGATCGAAGAGCTTGGTCTGATGAGTTTAATTAGATCGATGAGCTTGGTCTGATCAGTTTACTTAGTTCCATTAGCTTGGTCTGATGAGTTTACTTAGATCGATGAGCTCGGTCTGATGAATTTACTTAGATCAATTATCTCTGCCCAATGAGTTTCCTTAGATCGATTAGCTTAGTCTGATGAGTTTAATAGATCGATGAGGTTCGTGTGATGTGTTTAAATAGATTGATGGGCTTGGTCTGATGAGTTTACTAAGATTGATTTGCTTGCTCTCATGTGATTACTTAGATCGATGAGCTTGGCCTGATGAGTTTACTCAGATCGAGGATCTCGGTCTGATGAATTAACTTAGATCAATTAGCTCTGTCGATGATTTTACTTAGATTGATTAGCTTGGACTGATGAGTTTATTTAGGTCGATGAGCTTGGTCTGATGAGTTTACTTAGATCAACGAGCTTGATCTGATGAGTTTACTTAGATCCATGAGCTTGGTCTGATGAATTTACTTAGATCAATTAGCTCTGTCCGAACAGATTATTTGATCGATTATCTTGGTCTGATGAGTTTACTTAGATCAATTAGCTCAGTCTGACGTGTTTACATAGATCGATAAGCTTGGTCTCATGAATTTACATAGATGGAGTAGCTTGGTCTCATGAGTTTACTTAGATCGATGAGCTTGGTCTAATAAGTTTACTTATATCAATGATCTCGGTCTGATGAGTTTACTTAGATCGATGAGCTTGGTCTGATGAGTTTACTTAGATCGATGAGCTCGGTCTGATGAGTTTACTTAGATCGATGAGCTCGGTCTGATGAGTTTACTTAGATCGATGAGCTCGGTCTGATGAGTTTACTTAGATCGATGAGCTC
>NW_007745745.1:10266-12793 GCF_000696425.1 Galeopterus variegatus
ATGCGGTTGGTCGGATGAGTTTAGTTAGATTGATGAGCTTGGTCTGATGAGTTTACTTAGAACAATTAGCTCTGTCCAGTGAGTTTCCTTAGATAGATTAGCTTGGTCTGATGAGTTTAATTAGATCGATGAGGTTCGTGTGGTGAGCTTAAATAGATCGATGGGCTTGGTCGGATGAGTTTAATAAGATTGATTAGTTTCCTCTGATGAGATTAATTCGATTGATGAGCTTGGCCTGATGAGTTTACTCAGAGCGATGAGCTCGGTCAGATGAGTTTTCTTAGATCAATAAGCTCTGTCCGATGATTTTACTTAGATTGATTAGCTTGGACTGATGAGTTTGCTTAGATCGATGAGCTTGGTCTGATGAGTTTACTTAGATCGATGAGCTCGGTCTGATGAGTTTACTTAGATCGATGAGCTCGGTCTGATGAGTTTACTTAGATCGATGAGCTCGGTCTGATGAGTTTACTTAGATCGATGAGCTCGGTCTGATGAGTTTACTTAGATCGATGAGCTCGGTCTGATGAGTTTACTTAGATCGATGAGCTCGGTCTGATGAGTTTACTTAGATCGATGAGCTCGGTCTGATGAGTTTACTTAGATCGATGAGCTCGGTCTGATGAGTTTACTTAGATCGATGAGCTCGGTCTGATGAGTTTACTTAGATCGATGAGCTCGGTCTGATGAGTTTACTTAGATCGATGAGCTCGGTCTGATGAGTTTACTTAGATCAATTAGCTCAGTCTGATGAGTTTACATAGATCGATTTGCTTGGTCTCATGAGTTTACTTAGATCGATGAGCTTGGTCTGATGATTTTACTTAGACCAATGAGCTTGGTCGGATGAGATTACCTAGATCAATTAGCTGTGTGTGATGTGTTTACTTAGATCCATTAGCTTGGTGTGATGAGTTTAATTAGATCGATGATCTCGGTCTGATGAGTTTACTTAGATCAATTAGGAATGTCCGATGAGATTACTTAGATCGATGAGCTTGGTCTGATGAGTTTACTTAGATCGATGAGCTCGGTCTTATGAGTTTACTTAGATCGATGAGCTCGGTCTGATTAGTTTACTTAGATTGATGAGCTTGGTCTGATGAGTTTAATTTGATCGATGAGCTTGGTCTGATGAGTTTATTTAGATCGATGTGCTTGGTCGGATGAGTTTGCTTAGACCGATCAGCTCGGTCCGATGATTTTACTTAGATTGATGAGATTGGTCTGATGAGTTTACTTAGATCAATTAGCACTGTCCGATGAGTTTACTTAGATCGATTAGCTGGGTCTGAAGAGTTTTCTTAGATCGATGTGCTTGGTATGGTGAGTTTGCTTAGATCGATGTGCTCGGTCTGATGAGTTTACTTAGATCGATGAGCTTGATCTGAGGAGTTTACTTACATCAAAGATCTTGGTCTGATGGGTTTACTTAGATCGATGCGGTTGGTCAGAAGAGTTTAGTTAGATTGATGAGCTTGGTCTGATGAGTTTACTTAGATCAATTATCTCTGTCCAGTGAGTTTCCCTTGATAGACAAGCTTGGTCTGATGAGTTTAATTAGATCAATGAGGTTCGTGTGGTGAGTTTAAATAGATCGATGGGCTTGGTCTGATGAGTTTACTAAGATTGATTAGCTTCCTCTGATGAGATTAATTCGATCGATGAGCTTGGCCTGATGAGTTTACTCAGAGCGATGAGCTCGGTCTGATGTGTTTTCTTATATCAATAAGCTCTGTCCGAAGATTTTATAAGATTGATTAGCTTGGACTGATGAGTTTACTTAGATCGATGAGCTTGGTCTGATGAGTTTACTTAGATCAATTAGCTCTGTCCAGTGAGTTTCCCTTGATAGATTAGCTTGGTCTGATGAGTTTAATTAGATCGATGAGGTTCGTGTGGTGAGTTTAAATAGATCGATGGGCTTGGTCTGATGAGTTTATTAAGATTGATTAGCTTCCTCTGATGAGATTAATTCGATCGATGAGCTTGGCCTGATGAGTTTACTCAGAGCGATGAGCTCGGTCTGATGAGTTTTCTTATATCAATAAGCTCTGTCCGAAGATTTTATTAGATTGATTAGCTTGGACTGATGAGTTTACTTAGATCGATGAGCTTGGTCTGATGAGTTTACTTAGATTGAAGAGCTTTGTCCGATGAGTTTACTTAGATCGAGGAGCTTGGTGTGATGAGTTGACTTAGATGGATGAGCTTGGTGTGATGGGTTAAATTAGATCGATGAGGTTGGTCGGACGAGATTAGTTAGATTGATTAGCTTGGTCTGATTAGTTTTCCTAGATCGATTACTTGGGTCTGATTAGTTTTCCTAGATCGATTAGCTTGGTTTGATTAGTTTAGTTGGATCAATTAGCTCAGTCTGATGAGTTTACATAGATCGATTAGCTTGGTCTCATGAGTTTACATTGATCGATTAGCTTGGTCTCATGAGTTAACTTAGATCGATGGGCTTGCTCTGATGAGTTTAATTAGATCGATGAGCTTGGTCTGATGAGTTTACTTAGATTGA
>NW_007745745.1:12918-13318 GCF_000696425.1 Galeopterus variegatus
ATGATGAGTTTGCTTAGATCGATGAGCTTGGTCTTATGAGTTTACTTAAATCGATGTGCTTGGTATGATGAGTTTGCTTAGATCGATGAGCTCGGTCCGATGAGTTTACTTAAATCGATGAGCTTGGTCTTATGAGTTTACTTAAATCGATGTGCTTGGTATGATGAGTTTGCTTAGATCGATGAGCTCGGTCCGATGAGTTTACTTAAATCGATGAGCTTGGTCTTATGAGTTTACTTAAATCGATGTGCTTGGTATGATGAGTTTGCTTAGATCGATGAGCTCGGTCCGATGAGTTTACTTAAATCGATGAGCTTGGTCTTATGAGTTTACTTAAATCGATGTGCTTGGTATGATGAGTTTGCTTAGATCGATGAGCTCGGTCCGATGAGTTTACTTA
>NW_007745745.1:14304-15137 GCF_000696425.1 Galeopterus variegatus
CGTTTACTTAGATCGAAGAGCTTGGTCTAATGAGTTTAATTAGATCGATGAGCTTCATCTGATGAGTTTACTTAGATCGATNGATCGAAGAGCTTGGTCTGATGAGTTTTATTAGATCGTTGAGCTTGGTCTGGTGAGTTTACTTTGATCGATGAGCTTGGTCTGATGAGTGTACGTAGACCGATAATCTCGGTATGATGAGTTTTCTTAGATCAATTAGCACTGTCCGATGAGTTTAGTTAGATCGATAAGCTTTGTCTGATGAGTTTACTTAGATTGATGAGCTTGGTCTGATGAGTTTACTTCGATCGAAGAGCTTGGTCTGATGAGTTTATTTAGATCATTGAGCTTTGTCTGATGAGTTTACTTTGATCGATGGGCTTGGTCTGATGAGTTTATTTTGATCGATTAGCTTGCACTGATGAGTTTACTTAGATCGGTGAGCTTGGTCTGATTAGTTTACTTAGATCAATTAGCTCAGTCTGATCAGTTTACATAGATCGATTAGCTTGGTCTCATGAGTTTACATAGATCGAGTAGCTTGGTCTCATGAGTTTACTTAGACCAATGAGCTTGGTCTGATGAATTTAATTTGATCGATGAGCTTGGCCTGATGACTTTACTTAGATCGATGAGCTTGGTCTGATGAGTTTACTTAGATCAAATAGCTCTGTCTGATGAGTTTACTTAGATCGGTGGGCTTGGTCTAATGAGTTTAATTAGATCGATTAGCTTAGTCTGATGAGTTTACTTAGATCGAATATCTTGCTCTGATGAGTTTGCTTAGATCGATGAGCTCAGTCTGTTGAGTTTACTTAGATCGAAGAGATTGG
>NW_007745745.1:16238-16602 GCF_000696425.1 Galeopterus variegatus
TAGATCGATTAGCTTGGTCTCATGAGTTTACAATGATTGAGTAGCTTGGTCTCATGAGTTTTCTTAGATCAATGAGCTTGGCCTGATGAGTTTAATTTGATCGATGAGCTTGGTCTGATGACTTAACTTAGATAGATGAGCTTGGTCGGATGACTTTACTTAGATCAATTAGCTCTGTCTGATTAGTTTACTTAAATCGATTAGGTTGGTCTGATGAGTTTACTTAGATCAATAAGCTTGGTCTGATGAGTTTAGTTAGATCGATGAGCTCGGTCTGATGAGTTTATTTAGATCAATTAGCAATGTCCGATGAGTTTACTTAGATCGATTAGCTTGGTCTGTTGGGTTTACTTAGATCGATGAG
>NW_007745745.1:18509-18991 GCF_000696425.1 Galeopterus variegatus
CTGATGAGTTTACTTAGATTGATGAGCTTGGTCTGATTAGTTTACTTAGATCAATTAGCTCGGTCTGATGAGTTTCCTTAGATCGATTAGCTTGGTCTCATGAGTTTACATAGATCGAGTAGCTTGGTCTCATGAGTTTACTTAGATCGATGAGCTTGGTCTGATGAGTTTAATTTGATCGATGAGCTTGGCCTGATGACTTTACTTAGATCGATGAGCTTGGTCGGATGAATTTACTTAGATCAATTAGTTCTGTCTGATGAGTTTACTTAGATCATTGGGCTTGGTCTGATGAGTTTAATTAGATCGATTAGCTTAGTCTGATGAATTTACTTAGATCGATGAGCTTGGTCTGATGAGTTTAATTTCATCGATGAGCTTTGTGTTATGAGTTTACTTATATCGAGGAGCTCTGTCTGATAGTTTACTTAGATCAATTAACTCTGTCCGATGATTTTACTTAGATTGATTAGCTTGGACTG
>NW_007745745.1:20773-21527 GCF_000696425.1 Galeopterus variegatus
AGTTTATTTAGATCGATTAGCTTGCTCTGATGAGTTTACTTAGATCGAAGATCTTGGTCTGATGAGTTTAATTAGATCGATGAGCTTCGTCTGATGAGTTTACTTAGATCGATGGGCTTGGTCTGATGAGTTTAATAAGATCGATGAGCTCGGTCTGATGAGTTTACTTAGATCAATTAGGACTGTCCGATATGTTTACTTTGTTCGATTAGCTTCCTTTGATGAGTTTGCTTAGATCGATGAGCTCGGTCCGACGAGTTTACTTGGATCGATGAGCTTGGTCTGATGAGTTTACTTAGATCGGTGAGCTTGGTCTGATGAGTTTACGTAGGTCGATAAGCTCGGAATGATGAGTTTTCTTAGATCAATTAGCACTGTCCGATGAGTTTACTTAGATCGATGAGCTCGGTCTGATGAGTTTACTTACATCAATTAGCACTGTCTGATGAGTTTATTTAGATCGATTAGCTTGGTCTGATGAGTTTACTTAGATCAATTAGCTTGGTCTGATGAGTTTACTTAGATCGATGAGCTCGGTCTTATGAGTTTATTTAGATCGATTAGCTTGCTCTGATGAGTTCACTTAGATCCAGGAGCTTGGTCTGATGAGTTTACTTAGATCGATTAGCTTGGTCTGATGAGTTTACTTAGATTGATGAGCTCGGGCTGATGAGTTTACTTAGATCGATTAGCTTGGTCTGATGAGTTTACCTAGATTGATGAGCTCAGTCTGATGAGTTTACTTAGATCAATT
>NW_007745745.1:21783-22394 GCF_000696425.1 Galeopterus variegatus
GATGAGCTCGGTCTTATGAGTTTATTTAGATCGATTAGCTTGCTCTGATGAGTTTACTTAGATCCAGGAGCTTGGTCTGATGAGTTTACTTAGATCGATTAGCTTGGTCTGATGAGTTTACTTAGATTGATGAGCTCAGTCTGATGAGTTTACTTAGATCAATTAGCTTGGTCTGATGAGTTTACTTAGATCGATGAGCTCGGTCTTATGAGTTTACTTACATCAATTAGCACTGTCCGATGAGTTTACTTAGATCGATGAGCTCGGTCTGATGAGTTTACTTAGATCAATTAGGACTGTCCGATATGTTTACTTTGTTCGATTAGCTTCCTTTGATGAGTTTGCTTAGATCGATGAGCTCGGTCCGACGAGTTTACTTGGATCGATGAGCTTGGTCTGATGAGTTTACTTGGATCGGTGAGCTTGGTCTGATGAGTTTACGTAGATCGATAAGCTCGGAATGATGAGTTTTCTTTGATCAATTAGCTGTGTCTGATGAGTTTACTTCGATCGATTATATTGGTCTCATGGGTTTACTTAGATCGATGAGCTCTGTCTGATGAGTTTACTTACATCAATTAGCACTGTCCGATGAGTTTACTTAGATCGAT
>NW_007745745.1:23643-23914 GCF_000696425.1 Galeopterus variegatus
AGTTAGATCGATTAGCTTGGTCTGATGAGTGTACTTAGATTGATGAGCTTGGTCTGATGAGATTACTTAGGTCGAAGAGCTTGGTCTCATGAGTTTAATTAGATCGATGAGCTTTGTCTGATGAGTTTACATTGATCGATGGGCTTGGTCTGATGAGTTTATTTAGATCGATTAGCTTGCACTGATGAGTTTACTTAGATAGATGAGCTGGGTCTGATTAGTTTACTTAGATCAATTAGCTCATTCTGATGAGTTTACATAGATCGATTAG
>NW_007745746.1:0-4250 GCF_000696425.1 Galeopterus variegatus
GAGGGAGGTTTCGGTAATGGGCCACAATCATCAACCACATTGTATATCGACAAAATAAAATAAAAAATAAAAATAAATAAATAAAAATTTTAAAAAAGGAAAAAAAAATCCTAATTAATATAATTAATAAAAGCCCATGTTGTGGAAACATCTTCTGTGGAATGTCTTCAAGTAACATCATTTTGCTATTTTTGAGATAAACCAATCTTATAGAATAAAGAGCCAGTGTAACTGGGTGAATGACCAAGATAGGAAGGATCCAGTTAGGTCTCATAGGTTAACCTATTTAACTAAAAATTGCAAATTTTAGAAAGGATTTTTGGGATAATCCTTAGGTGATTTTAAAGCTCTGACAAATGGACCCTTACAGTTATAGAGGGATGTTTTCCGAACCTACAAATATTTGATTAAAATTCATTTAGAATTTTGTTTTACAATTTTAAATTCTTCAATTTAAAAAATAATTCTCAGTTAAATGTCTCATCCACCAAATGTTTACATACTAGAGAGAATGAATATATGAAATTGTACTTCCAGTTTTACATGCTTCTGTGTATATAGCTCCTGCCTTAATTGAGTAAATGCTCGTTGATTCAGAATGTTGTAGCTCTTACTGGTCCTTTCTCTATTATTATTGTCATTTTTTTTTAATGCAGACCTTTCCCATATCTATTTACATAAAATTGTACACATGAAAATTAAACACAGCATGCGCAGGCCCCATGCAGTTAAATGCCAGGTGAAATATACTTTTGCCCAGCATCTTGTGTGATCATGATGCAGTAATCAGTTTTAACATAAAAATTGCACAAGTTTTGTGATGCAATGATAGAGTCACTAATGTATACTTTTGGAATCCATTGTAACATTCGAATGCCTCTCTCTTCCTTTAAAAGGCTGAATGAGTTCACCATGGCAAAGTGAACCTTCTGAGTTAATTCTAGGTAAGTGATCAGCAAAGACATTAAATCTAAAATATGTTTTCAGTGTTCCAAGCAAAATAAATTTGCCTATTTTAAATTTTTGAGTAAATATCTGACAGAGACTGGCGATGAAGGACCCAGGGCATTACTGGACATCTCATAACTGCTAAAAGTTGTTACTATGTGTCTGACCCTGCTCTAAAGCCTTACCTGTACTGACTGACTTAAACCACCCAACAATCCTATAAGGTAGGAATTATTAATGTGCCCATTTTATAGATGAGAACACCAAGACAGAGGGGCTCACCTGGCAAGTGGTAGTCCCAGGATTTGAATCCATGAAATTTGCCTCCAGGATCTGGACCTTTATTTGCTACATTGTGTTTTCCTTTGAACAACGAAGATTTACCTGGTTGAAGAACCATTTTATTGGCTCCCTCTTTCCAAAAGACTGGACTTTTAGCAGCTAAGGAATGAGAACAGGTCTTACACGCTTTTACTGACTCTGCTTTGAAAGGAAATCATCCAAACACTCTTTGAAGATTTACCTGGTTGAAGAACCATTTTATTGGCTCCCTCTTTCCAAAAGACTGGACTTTTGGCAGCTAAGGAATGAGAACAGGTCTTACACGCTTTTATTGACTCTGCTTTGAAAGGAAATCATCCAAACACTCTTTTTTCAAACTTTCTGACTTGAAATTGCAGGGCAAACAAACTCTTATAGTTGCAGCCACTCATTTGTGTGAATTAGGATTTTCTCTATACTGTGCAAGCAAAACAAAATCAAGAAATACGCCAAATGATGAGGCTGACATAAGACTACAACAGTCATTGGTCTCCCTCATTTTCAAATTTTACGAATTCATTGAAACAACCTTTTTTTTTCCCCTTACAGGTTGACTTGTTGACAAGAAAATGTTATAAAACTAAACTTATAAAATAAATATTATGGTAACAATGCCCACATTTGTCATATGTGATAGACATAGACCTGTCCTTCGTGTTTTGGGTGATGACCTTAGAAAGGTTCTACAGCTAGAGTAAAGCAATGTTAGAAAAGCACTTAGGAGCAAGAAATAGAAATTCAGTGGCTTAAACAAAGAGGAGTTTGTTTCTCTCACATAAAAAGAAGTCAGGAGGTAGATGGAGCTGGAGATGGTTTGGCAGCTCAGCAATATAAGGCCAACATCTCTGTGAGTTTCTTGGCCTTTCGCTTATGGCACAGGAAGGCTGATGTAGGTGCAGTCAGCACATTCACCCTCCAGGCAGGAAAAGAAGCAAAAAAAACCACTTGCCTTCTTTCCCCCTCCTATCAGGAAAGCAAAAGTTTCACAGAAAGCTCCCTCAGGCTTCTGCTCACCTCTCACTGGCCAAAACTGTCACTTAATCACTTCAAGTGCAGGGGAGGCTGGGAAAACATTTAGCTTCCCTGAGCTTTGTAAGCAAGGTAGGCAAGAGGTGAGGTTAGGAATGGATGCTTTCTCAGCCAATATGCAGGACGTGCCATGAAGAAAAAAAGATTTTTATGGTTACTGTGGGGAAATGCTAGCCACGCACCCATTTTAAAACATTTGATTAATTATGCCTAACACCGTACTGGAGGCTAGAAAGTCTCAGAGATTTGGTTGCAGAGGCTTTCCTAACCTAAAGGAGAAAGAGGTCACTAGGTGAGCATGCTAACCAATTTTCCACAGTGCTAAGGAATCATAGGAAGTTCTCAATCTCCATTTTCGTATCAAACAAAAGGACTAGACCTCTAAGGACACTTCAGACTCTAGAGTTCTTTGGTTCTGTGTAAATAATCATTTATTAAGATGTTCTCTGTCCCTGCCTCAATGTCACTGTCAGTGTTACTATAAGCAGCATGTCATGGTGCATATTTTCCTAGCAGCTTAAGTGGTCTTTGCATTAATTTGATATGATGGAGACAATCAGAATGTTACACAGGAATGATACTTTAAAGGGAAACATCCCTAAGAAGCAAGGACAGGTGGTAGAAGCTTAGAAAAGAAAGAAAAAAAACAACATAAATAAAAAATAAGAGTTTAGAACTTGAAGCTAGCATTAATAGGCAGTTGATTAACATGAATTTTTGTCCTAAGATTCTATCTCTGCTCGAAAAAAAACAACATAAATAAAAAATAAGAGTTTAGAACTTGAAGCTAGCATTAATAGGCAGCTAATTAACATGAATTTTTGTCCTAAGATTCTATCTCTGCTTAGACCCCCTTTCAGAAACAAGGGGTGTGCCTGTTTCTGAAGGTAGTTGCTCCTTGTACAATCTCAGGTGCTTACACTGAGCGACCATGTAAAACACAGTGCTTTACACATTCAAGAAATCTTTAATGCACTATTATGTTTCAAGCACTGTTGTAGGTATGTAGGACATAAACATTAGATAAGTCTTGTTCCTTACCTTGGGATGCTTATGTCTAGTGGGAGAGATGGACACTTTGCCTAAAGTTAAAATTCAGTGAGACAAGTAACTGTAATGGAACTGTGAGCCGAATGCAGGGGAAATGCTGAGGAGACAGAGGTCAACCGTGCCTGATGCAGGTGGGGGGAGGGAGTGGGTGGTAGAGGAATGGGAAACGTCTTCACAGGCTGTGGAACCACAAGTGCAAAGGTGCAAAAATCCATTTGGAAAAGCGCGTGTCATTTTGTGCATCTTCTAGAACATAGTGTACGTGGGGGAGAATGGTGAGAGAAGAACCTGGAGAGTTCAGCTGATTTGAAAGTGTTTGGGGTATTTTGAATACAAAAGGATAGGCCTAGAAAATTAAGAGAAAACTGTGCTGATACTGGTTTTTACTGGTTTGTTTTTGCAACCAACTTTTATTTCTACCATCCCTGCCTGTTATCACGGGGACTGGAAGACTAGAGACTGCTTGTTCCACTTTACCTGTAGGGTCCTGAACGCCATTAACATTCAGCCAGTGAGATGCACTTGCTTAAGATTTGGAGATGTCATTACACGCTGCCTACATGTATTAAAACACAACTCTGTATCCCATAAAAACAAGATTTGGAAATGGAAGGGAGTCAGAAGCAAGACGTGTCATTCTCTCTCTCTGATAGTGGCTCATAAATATCCGGGCTTTGGTCAACATGGGAATTTACAACATTCTGAAAGCACCCCTCTCACCTACCCCGTCACTGCTGTAGGACAGCTGTGACCATCAGTGGCAGTTTCCTGCAGCTTCCTGACCCAGGTGGCTACAGCACCTTCTTGATTTGAAGGCCCACAGCTGCAAACAGAAAGGACATAGCACAGCTTCCTCCCAACCGTTCTGTAAGAATCTAATTTCCTCTGCTACATCTCTTGAA
>NW_007745746.1:7443-12451 GCF_000696425.1 Galeopterus variegatus
GCCATATACTTGTTTACCCTCTTCCCACTGACTTGAAATAATACTTCTAACATATGTTAATCTCCACAGCTAAATGATAATTTCCATGTGTAAATGTTTCTGAGCCTTCTTTTTAGTTATCCTATTACTATGCCAGCACCACACTGTTTTAATTACCATAAATTTGTAGTATATTTGATATCTTGGAGCACAAGGTTTTCTTGACAATCTATGCACAATAGATGAATTTTAGAATCAACCAAAATTGATTGGAAGCTTCTATTGTAATTTTGATTGAGATTATATTAAATATAGATTAACCTGGGGGAGAACCACTGTCTCTTTACAATATTGAGTGTTTTCATGCAAAAATATTTTATATTACTCTTTTTAGTTAGGTCATTTTCATGATCTTCAGTAAAGATTTAGTTTCTTCACATAGGTCTTGCACATATCCTGATAAATGCATTCCTGGGTCATTAATAATTTTAATTGCTAAGTAAAAGTATCTTTTTCTACATTACATTTATTAATTGGATATTGCTCATGTGCAGATAAGCTGTTAATTTTTTATGTTTTCTGAGCTGGTTCTAATATTTTTTCAATTGTTTTTCTTGGACTTTCTAGGTAGACAAATGTAATAGATAAAACTACATTGTGTTTACTCTTTGCCAGGCTTCTAAACACTTTACACACATTAATTCATTTAATACTTAATTATTATCCCTGTTTTGCAGCTGAGAGGTTAAGTGACAAGCCACAGGTCATACAGTGATGGTAGGAGTCAGGATTTAACTTTCTACAGCCGTATTTACAATTAATAATAGACTTGCCTCTCCTTCTACAATATTGTTGCCTAATTTTTTTTTTGTTGTTGTTGTTATGGCTAAGTAAAAGTATCTTTTTCTACATTACATTTATTAATTGGATATTGCTCATGTGCAGAAAAGCTGTTAATTTTTTATGTTTTCTGAGCTGGTTCTAATATTTTTTCAATTGTTTTTCTTGGACTTTCTAGGTAGACAAAAGTAATAGATAAAACTACATTGTGTTTACTCTTTGCCAGGCTTCTAAACACTTTACACACATTAATTCATTTAATACTTAATTATTATCCCTGTTTTGCAGCTGAGAGGTTAAGTGACAAGCCACAGGTCATACAGTGATGGTAGGAGTCAGGATTTAACTTTCTACAGCCGTATTTACAATTAATAATAGACTTGCCTCTCCTTCTACAATATTGTTGCCTAATTTTTTTTTGTTGTTGTTGTTATATTACATTGACCAAAACTCCAAGAATATTGTTGGCAAGAATAATAGGGCTGGAACTAGGAAGAGACAAAGAAGGCACTTGCCTTGGTTGCAAAATTTAAGGAGGCACCAAAAAGCTCAGTAAACAAGACAAAGAATATGTTAATTAATATTAGGGTCATATTACAGCTGGAAGCTAAAGGAGAAATCAGTAATACTGATCTTGTCTTTGTTTAATATTTGCATATTTTGTTCTTTGAGGATTTTTGGCATTAACTTTGATTTCTTAAAATATTGCATTAAAATATTATTTACTTTACCAATTATTGAGTTTATTTGCACATTCTTAAATTTTGCCCTTCGGGTAAGATCCTTACTCACATAACCATAGTCACAGCTCTGAACTACCTATAGGGTGTTTTTCCAACCTCTGCTGGGAAGACTCCTTCTGTTTTCTTCTTCAGTATAATGTTTGTAGTGGTTGTTTTTGTTTGCTTGCTTGTTTTTCACTTATCCTTTATAAATTAAGGGCTTTCCTCTTACTTTAAAAACTTTCATTAGGAATGGGCGCTGAAGTTTAGTAAGTGCTTTTTTAGCACCTATCATGATGATCACATAGTGTTCCTCCTTTAATTTAAGAGCGCAGTGAATTACATGAATAACAGTAAGTAAAGTTGTTTCTCAGTGTTTTGTTATCACAAACAAACAATAATCATCTTTACAGGTGAATTACTTTCTGTCATGTGGATTATATCCTTGGGTCAAATTCTCATAAATGGAATTAGAGGGTTGCTATTTTATTTTAAATTCTTTCATTTTGAACTAGTCCCCAATGGAGCACATTTTAATAAAAATGCTATTATCAATAGTAGTAGTCTTCCTTCACTATCAGTCTGAGGGAATTTGACAAATACTCAGTTCCTAGTGCCTCTCTTACTGTTTTCTGTCATGGTTTGCCTGTAAATGAAGGGCTGGCAGTACTGACAGTGTGATAACTATTAACACCTGATGGGATCTTTTAATACTATGAGAAGTGAAAGAAAAATTTCATTTTCTTTCATTTTTGTAAGGGAAATTTACTATTTCAGGATATTCTAATATATCTGAGTAGTGCAGAAAAATAAAATTGGAATATTTTGGCTGAGAATATGGAGTAGAGATGATTTCATGACTGACAGTTCATAAGGACAGTTCAGTCTCTTGTTTTTCCTTTCCAGGAGGAGCTGTTGACTGTTCTGTTGATTAATTAGGTACATCCATGTGAAGTCCTGCATGGGAATGAAACCTCTGCACATGGTTAAAGCTGAGGGAGGAAATAAGATTGCCCGGGACGAGTGAGGATGGTGGGTGGGGGGGGTGAGCTGGGAACAGGGTGCAGGCTGCCTGAGAGCAGGTGCCTTGTCTGTCCTCGTGGCTCCACCTGCTGCACATAGTATAAAGTGTAAATAGCGTGAAATGAATAAAAGAATAAATGACTAAATCCTGCCAAAAAGCGCCATCAAGGACTGAGTAGAGGAGGAGGAATGTGAAAAGTGATCAGCAAAACTAGCTGAGATGGTGTCAGGGTTGCCGAGTACAGAGTGTTTTAAGTGGAAGGAACAGACAACATTGGATTAAGTGTTGCCAAGAAGTTGTAGCAGTTACAAAACATTTCAGTGTAAGTAAAAAGAAAAATGCCACAATGACTTAAAAAGTAAGGGTTTTTGATAGTTGTTTTTTGGTGCATGAAAGGAAGCTCCGAGAGAGATGGTCTAAGACTGAGGCAGTGCTCAGCAATGCCATCAGAGACCCAGCTTCTCTTTTTCTTTTTCCTCTTTGTAGTGTGTTGGAGTTCTTCCTCATGTCACAAAATGGGTGCTGCACTCTAGCTACTGTGCCCACATCCATAGCAAGAAATGTGGGGAAGGACAAAAGAGAGGATCAGGCCACCTTAGTCAGTCTATTTTCTCCAGATATGCAAAAGCCTTCCCAGAATAAGCTTTCCCTTTCCTTCCTCTACTGAGATCTAGGTCATATAGTTACTTCTAGATCAATTCCTGACCAAAGTCTTGAGATTCCACCACTGTTTTAATCAATTAGATTCATCCTGTATGGCTAAGGAAGGGCCCCTCCCTGAGATCAAGGGGTCTCCAAGGGTGACTGAAAAAAATTGAGGTTCTGTTAGAGAGAAGGAAGGGGGATGGATGTAGGATAGACAATGGATGGTTCCTGTTACAGAAGTCACATTTTTTAAAGACTCAAATAGAATCAGCTGCATAATTTGCAAGGCTCAGTGCAACATGAGAATGCAGAATCCCTGTTCAAAAATTATTAAAAATTTCAAGACAGCCACAGCGAGCATTAAACCAATTGTGGGGCCCTTCTGAGTTCAGGGACATGTGTGACTATAGGGTGATGCACCCATAAAGTCAGCCCTGGACCCAAAGCTGTCCACTGAGCCGGGCAGTTGGAAGATCACTGGTCAGTACAGGTGCAGTGGGGAGGACAGAAGGGAAGGAGAGTTCAGAAAGCTGAGGAGTGAATGGGCGGTGAGGAAGTGGAGATGGCACTAACACTCCTTGGAGAAAACAGACCTAGGAGGAAGCTGGCAAAGTAGCAGAAAAAAGAAGAGAGTGGGTGGAGGCCAAATGTACTGAGCAAAGTGCTGCCCTCTGTGCTGGGCCAGCTTGTGTTGGAGCCTGGGGGTGGTTTACATGTAAGGCAGGTGGCAGAAGGCTGGGCTGAGACCTGCACTCAGCCCTCCTCGAGGCACATGCCACTGCAGAGAAGAGAGCCCTGTGTCAGGAGAGCTACATTCCAATCCCAGTTGTGCTATGGACTAGCAAAGCTCTGAATCCTGTACCTTAGTTAGCTCACCCGCCAAGAGAGGGTAACGAGACATGTGCTACACAGTTCATATGAGGCTGACTTGCTACCAAGAGAAGGCACAGGGTTGCTCTTTGAGCAAACATCCTATAGGCAAAGATCTGAGGCCAAGCACGCTCCCTCACCTCCACCTGCTCCGACCCTGTGCTGGGTTGGAGAAAGGATCTTGATCCCACTTGTTTAAAACTCCGTCCCCATCCATCCACCACTATTGACCCCAACCCCTCAATACTAAGGAGGGTATTGATATGAATGGATTCCTTTAATATTTATTGATACTGTCAGTATGAGTGGTGGGTGGCGTGGTGCAGGGGAGAGGAGGGGAAGGAAGAGATAGGCAGGATTTGTTTACATAAGCCCACTCTGTTCCCTTCCACCCCTCCTCTACCATCCAGCAGGAGGCTTGGGCTCAAGGCTTATGCCACTGGGTGATGTCACCCCCATCAGTGCCAGGAGACATAAATTTCATTTCCCAGAAGATGCAGCAGACAGTAGCTTCTGGGCAAACAGTGACTCTAGCAATAAATATTGGCAGAGGAGAGAGACCTTTAATGGAAAAGCTTTGTGAACCTAGAGCAGCCAGGCTGTAAATTTTAAAACAGGGAAGGATTTCATGCTTTAGATCAGAAGACAGATTCATCAGCAGCAAAATAAATAATTCCAAAGCCCATTTGAAGGAATCGGCTATTAAAATATAAGTATTAAATAAAAACCACATCTAACTGAAGTAAGAAACCATGGAAATGAGGCAGAAACCTCTATCTAGAAAGACAAAGCTGAGTGTCCCCCTCACCATTGTGGATTGGTAGAGGGGTGTGTGGTCCTGGGGAGGAAGCAAAAAACAGGAGACACGGGTGGAACTTCTACCTCCTGGGCCAGGAAGAGCACACTTACCTGAGGGTCATGAAAATGA
>NW_007745746.1:14179-14385 GCF_000696425.1 Galeopterus variegatus
GCACACAAAACTCCAGGGAGGAATGGGGTGGTCTAGCTGTTTGGGCACTGTACTCCCCAAAGGCTATTAATCGACCAAAAAGTGCCCAGGGAAGATCTGTGTTTACCCCCATTGGAAACAAAAAGTGGGCCCTCGTCAATGCTTCAGGGCAGGGGTCAGTAAGCTACAGCCCCGAGGCCAGCTCTGATCTGCCACCTGTTTTTGTA
>NW_007745747.1:0-13881 GCF_000696425.1 Galeopterus variegatus
GGCTGAGCGAGGCGCAGGAGCAACGCCGAGGGTTGCAGTCCCGTTGCCGGTCCCCGGTCCGGTACGGGGGCAACACTGAGGGTTGCGATCCATTGCCGGACACGGAAAAAGACAAAAGACAAAAAAATATATATATATATATTTTTTATTGAGCACTCACTATATGCTAAGCACTGTACTAATAAGCACTAAGGATTAAAACACAAACACATACAAATGAGATTTGTCCTTACAGTCAAGGAACTGGAAGTCTAGTGAGGAAGACAGGCAAGTAAAATTACAATGTGGTAGACTATCTTAACCGACCTCCATTAACAACTTGCTCATTAACTGACACACTTCATTCTCCCTATAAAACATACCACCTGAAGCCCGTTGCACACTGAATGCTTTTGGCTAGTAGACGACTGTTTAGAACCCTGCACACTCTACTCCCCTAGATTAAGTAGAATGTTTACTAAGAATTGGTTATTTTTGTTCCCAAACCTTTCTATGACATCTGTACTTGATGCCACTGAACACAGAGTTGGGAAGAGATGAGTACAATCAATTTTTTGAACCAGTTCCAACATACCACTGGATCCAGATCATAATAGAGCTGTAACAGGAGAGAAGGAGAAGATGGTTTTCAGGAAACAAGAAAGAAGCAAGGTCATCAGCTGATAATATAGTATGGAGGAGAAAGAGGTTTAAACACAGGAAAAAAAGTATGATAGCATCTTTCTCAAAGGGCTGTTATGAAGATTAAATAAATTATATACAAAATGTTTACTACAATGCTTGGTACACAATAATGACTAACTTACTAAGCTTACTTCTTAATATGATCCATAACCTAAAAGGTCATCTCATCTCTTTAAGAAGTCATTTGGTGGTTGTCTCTAGGGAGGGGAACTGAATGGCTGGCTAGGCAACTTGGGGACAGGGGCAAGAGGGAGAAACTTTACAGGTTCGAGCCTTCTAAATGAAATTAAATCTATAAAACTTTAGGAGATGAGTCTCCTGAAAAAGCTCTGTTCTTCCTTTACCTTAAGCCATAACCTGACATGCATGCAGTAATGCATTCTTCCCTATTACCTCTAATATGAGACTTAAAAATCAACAACTGCAAATCAATGAGAAAAGTTCCAAATCAGCATGCCCAATTGCCATGGCAGAAGTTGCAGTTTCACAGGTCTATCCATACATGGAGAAGTGAGAATCTTGGCTGCTTTGGTATCCATGACAAAATTCACATTCAGTCTTCAATCACTCAGAATATCATATACCACTTGAAAACACATTCATTCAACAAATCTTTACTGAGCACCGTCTATGTATTTGGACCTAGGAATACAGAGATGAATACTCCTGACGGAGTTCTAATTTGGCCTTCAAAAGTCTCTTTTCTAGGAATTTATGTAATCATGTTCAACTATTTTTAGGCTGAAATTACTACTAACATTCTCTCTCTCTCTCTCTCTCTCTCTCTCTCTCTCTCTCTCTCACTGTAGAAGCAGTTCTTACTTAAAGGAACCAATATTTTCACACAAATTTACTAGGAAAAACATTTTGTTAAATGAATCTGTTTTGAAACCATAAGTTAGAGTTATATTTTTCTGGGGGGAAAGTCCATAGAAAAAGGATATCATTGATAACACTGATTCTTATATGATAAGTACAACTCTCTGTAGGACTCCATGCCTCCAACAGCAGCAGTGAAGCGAAGCAGCAGCAGTCAAGAGGGGATTGCTGGAGTAAGACTATCCCCCTGCAGGTCTTATCCTTAAGCAAAGTCGAGTGGAAGCCCAGAACTCTTTGTGTTTCTGGCAAGACCATTCTCCTCCCTGCCCCTCAATAGCCACAGCCTCTCCACCACTATCTGCCTTGGAACCATCAGGACTAATTTCACCTACTCACCACAAGAAGCCTAGGACTCCAAGGCCATCCCTATTTTTTTTTTTTGCCAGCCTTGATGGTTTTCTCTGCTGAAGACTCAGAAGAACCCTCTCTAGATCTCTGGAGCTCTCTCTTCTCCAATACTCTGTGAATTCTAGTCTCTTTGACATCTCTGAATTCTCAGCTCTGTCTCCTCTGCTCAAGGTGACCACGGGGCTCTGTTCAGGCTGTCCCTCCTCAGGCTACCACCTCCAGGCAGTAAGCTGGGCTATGTCTCAGGGATTGCCTTCTTTCCTGCATTGCCTGTTGTCCAATGTCTGAAACCCATTGCTTCAATATACTTTGTACAGTTTTCTAGTTATTTAAGGAAAAAGGGTAAATCTGGGCTATTATTCTGTCATGGGCTGAAGCAAAAGACTCTCTTCTAATGTTCTTATTTTCCATCCTAACTTAGTCACTTTCTTTTATGGTCACTCCCTTGACCTTGTCATTCACAATTACTACAACCTCTCCATTATCTCAACTCCAAACACCCAGTCTCCAACCACCACCTCCTATCTATCCAGATCACTTCTACTAGTACCTCGATTCCAACAATCCTTTGCCTCACTTTCAATACATTGTTCCTACCACCCTCATGTCCTTTTTCCCCTCCCCATCAAGGTTTTTAATTTATTCCACTGTCAATCATTTAATCAGATCCTCAACTCTCTTGTTCCCCTCACCTCATTGTATTTGCTTGGCTAAACCACAACCCAGGTTAAATCCAACTCTCTACCAAAGAAAGAGTACATATTTTATATTTTTATCATTCTTACTGTTTTATATTCCACTAGAAACAAAGCAACATGAGGGCAGGGATGCTCATTTGCTTTCCTTACTGTTGTATTCCCAAAGCTTAAAACAGTCCCCAACGCATGGAAGATATTCATCAAATATTTGTTGAATGGACTAATTAATAAAACCCAATGCTCAAAATAAGAATTCAAATGAAAATCCTAATAGTGAAATGTTTCATCATATATAGAACATCAAACTGATTGCTTCTTGCTGTAGAAGAGGTCATCATTAAAAAAGAGACAGGGAATGTGTATATACTTTCATTCTTATCTATTTTTTGTTAACCTATTCCTTTCTGATTAAAAAAATTTTTTTTAAGTTATACATGATTCTGATGAGATGGCAAACTACAGCTGGGCTCCCAATACAATCTTGGAGCTTCCAGAGACAAGTTAATGAAGCTATCAAACTAACATAAAAGCTGTGGAAAAAATCTCAGGCAACAAAAGACAGCCAGGTCCCATGCTAGCCCATAGCAGGTGCCATGGAGATGCCAGGGTAGGGGAAAGGTTTCGTTAGGTGCTTCTTTCTCTTTCTCTATATTGTTCATGCTTTTTTTTTTTTGTCACTGCTGCTCATAGCACGTGCCCAGTTGGCTCTAACAGCAGTATTAGAGTGGTATTACTCAAGAGGCTGGGCTGGGGAGCAGTTAAGTGTAGTTACAAGCAACTAAGAATGACTGTTTAAAAAAGACATAAGTAATATATGTTGATTGTAGAGAAAAGCTGGGGGAGTTATTTGGAAAACCATTAAAGTAATGAAGAAATAGAAAATCATCCATAATCCCATCTTTCAGACATTTTTCTGTGAAAGTGTGTGCATATTAAATATATTTTCATTAAAGAACGCTTTTACACTTAAGTATTGAAAATTTTTCCATATCAATATAGAACCTTATAATGATTTTTAGTGGCTGAATAGTTCAACCTATGAATATCTAATAATTATGGCTACATAACGAAGCACTTAATTCCTCTGGTTTAGACATTTCAGTTGTTTCCAATTTTTGACTCTTTCATATAATGTTTGATACTTGCTCCTGGTAGAACTATCCCTTGCCTAACTGCCACATCCACCTCCACAGGACTTAGAGGAGCCCACAGAGTGATATGTGGAAGAACGCCTCTGTATCACTGGGCTCTCTCTACTGGATAATTTCCATCACCACACTGAAAGGCTGAATTATCTCCCATCTTTAAAAACATTGTTCCTGCCAGCGCTCCATTTCTCCACTTCTCTTTATAACAAAAGCCTTGAAATAGCTGTCTCTATTTCCTCAACTTTCATTTCAGACAGTTATTTCAAGGCTTTTGCTATAAATATGCTCCAAATTAGTGCTGTCCAATGAGACCATTCTTGTGAAGCTCTCCAGTGATCTCTCATTTTCCTAAATCCAATGATCAATTCTTAGTCCCTGTCTTATTCAATGTTTGATTACTCCTTTCTTGAAACAATTTTCACTTTGCTTCCACCACACTTCCCTGGTTTTTCTCCTTAATGGCCATTCCATCTCAACCCTCTTTGCTGGTTCCTCTTCTTCCCCCAACCTCTAAAAAACCAGAGTCTCTTGACCTCTATTCTCGGATCTCTATCTACACGTACTCATTTAGTCTCAAAGTTTTAAAAGTCATCTATATGCTGATGACCCATGCCTGTTTATGTCTCGATCCAGATCACTCCTCTGAATTCCAGATTTCTATATCCAGTTGACTACTTAACATCTTCACCAGGCTGTCTACCAAGTATATCAAACTTTATTTCTTTCTCTAAGTCTGTTCCTCCTCTAGGGGAGGGAAGGATGTAGCAACACTCACCACCAAAGACTTAGACCTCATCAGCCTTAACTTCTCTCTTTTTCTATTCAGAATTTGATCTTTTCTCACCACCCTCACCTTTGGTCCAAGACACCAAGTCATCTTGGTCCAAGTCATCTTTACCCTGAATATGAAAACAGCCTACTAACTGATCTCTCTGTCTTATTCTTGCTCTCTACAATAAATTCTTTGCAGAATAGTCAAAGTAATCTTCTTTAAGAGGTAACTAAGATTCCGTCACTCCCCTGCACAAAACCTTCCCCGAACTCCCCATCACACCTAGAGTTAAAAACAACCCCCTTACACCACGTATAAAGCCTCACTGGTCCCTACCAATCTTTTTTTTTTTTTTTCCTTTTTTGTCTTTTTTCATGTCCGGCAACGGATCGCAACCCTCAGTGTCGCACCCGTACCGGACCGGGACCAGCAACGGGATCGCAACCCTCAGTGCTGCACCCGCACCTCGCTCAGCCAGTGAGCGGGAACCGGTCTGTATGTGGGATCCGAACCCTCGGCGGGAGCGCCACCATGCTCCCAAGCGGCACACTGTAGCAGTGCGCCACCGGGCCGGCCCCCTACCAATCTTTATGACTTCATCTCCCACAACTCTTGGCCTGGCTTACTTTTCTCTAGACACTTCTAACTGTTCCTTAAATATACCAAACATATTCCTACCTAAGGGTCTTTGTTCTTTTTGCCCTCACTTCTGGATCACTCTTGCTCAGGTTTTCTTACTCTCCCACTTCATTCAGGTTCCTGCTCAAATGTCACCTCCTCATCAGGCCTTCACTGACCATCCTATCTGAAATAGGTCCCCCTGTCCCAGTCAATATGCCCTCTTTCTGTGCTATATATACCACTTATCGGTAAAACAGTCCCTGACTTGAGTTTTTTATTTTATGATGGTAAAAAAGTGATACGCATCCAGTAGAAACCATACTCCTAGTGCCCATACAAGCATTCTGTTTTTCACTTCCAGTACAGCATTCAACAAATAAGATACTCACTTTATTATAAAATAGGCTTTGCGTTAGAGGATTTTGCCCAACAATAGACTAATGTAAGTGTTCTGAGCACATTTGATGTAGGCTAGGCTAAGCCATGATATTTGCCAGGTTAGGTGCATTAAATGCATTTTCAACTCAGGATGGGTTTATCAGGATGTAATCCCATTGCACATTGAGGAGCATCTGTATCTGTTATATTTCATATTTATTTATTTGCTTAGTTTGCTCCCCACCTAGATGAAGAATCCACAAAGGGGCGTTATCTTATTCACTGCTGTATCCTCCATACCTAGAACCTAGTAGGTACCTCTTAAGTATTTTTCAGGTGAATACTGACTGAACATCCTTAATCATACATCTTCATGCATTTGTCTATTAAATTCTAATAATCCATCTTTCCCTACCCCACCAAAAATCAAGAGCATCTTTAGATAAGAATAATGTAAAAAATTTAAGTTACTACAAGATATTTCAGACATAAATAGTATAAAACATCCATGTACATATCACCTAGCTTAAGGAATAAAAGATTATAAATATAGTTGAGCCCCATGAACATTCATTCCACTGGGGTAACTTAATGTCAGGTTTGAAGAAAACTTAAAAAAGAAAAAAGTGTTTGATTCACTTGATTTTGGGGGGAAGGGCTGTTTTTTTAACTTGCTTTTTCAAAACCAGTAAAAACAGAAAACAAAACTATTTGACAAAGTACAATAAATACACACAAAAAAAGCCCCATGTTACAGTGAGGCTGGGGTTTTGGGATGGCAGGAACAAAAGGAAAGAAGAAGCAAGCAACAGGGGAGTGAGCAGGAAGGAGAGCCCTGGTGGAGCACTCGCGCGGTGGCATCACGAGGCATGAGGCGGAGGCCACAGGCAAGAGTGAAGTACTATCAGGAATTGGTGTTGATCAGTCTGTCTTCCCTACTGAACACGTGATTACAGAAGGAGGCACAGAGTGATCACAAAGCAAGTCTGGCTGCGGGACCAGGATCTGATGGGTACACAACCAACTACATCACAGAAAGTTTAGATGACACTATAATTGCAACATACAGTTTGGCATGGCAGCATATATCAAAGTTGATAAGTAAATGCTACAAATGACAGGGTAAACAAGCTTGTGGCTCAAAAATAAGTGGAATATAGAAAATCTTTTCAATTAGAATAATATCTAAATAAATTATTAAAACTAAACTGGGAACATTATGACCTATTGAAAAGAGATCTTTTAGAGCTTTGTCATTAAAGAGCAGCATCAGTGATCTAACAGAACAATCTGACAGGTAATCAAATCTCTAATATATCCAGAGTACCTAATACTATTCTTCCACAAAAGCAACTGGCTCTATGGAGAACAGCCGATTCTAGCCTTAAGGGGAGGGGGAAAATCAAGATGGTGCTGGAATATCTTGTTTCTGCCAGAAAGTCTACAAAGGAGCCAGTTTAAAAGGTCAAATGGCAATCTGACCATTAATTCTGTGAAAATTCATTTGTCTTAATGGTTCTCAAAAGGGGAAAAATCTTATGAGCTATAGGGGAACTGTGGTGAAAAGGACAAGTAGAGGTTAAAAATCCAGCCAGGCTTGGCTGGCTGAACCTTGAGACTTGACCTGGGGCCTTTTTGTCATTCATCTACCTAGAGGGGCACCTTTCACTAATTCACACAAAGGTACTGTTTGTGCTAGACATGGTCCTGGGTATAGGATTCTGGTGTACATGAGTTTCCTATAAAAGTTACAAAAAGTGTTATATATCAATCAACCCAAATCACTACATATGAGTATTAGACAAATTTCTATCCATGTCAATCAAACACTGAAGATGCAGTCTGAGTAGGATCTGTAGAATCCTGACACCTCTAAAGTAGGTGAGAGATTGATCAAAAATTGGGTAAACACAAGATACAAAAAGAGGCACAGGCTTGGACAATTCCGTAACTATAAAGGGGCTTGACCAGTAAAACAAGCTGTGGCAGTTATTGACCCAGTCCTAAATCTCCAATCCAAAACTCTGCAGCAGGTTTGAAATGGTAAGTCTGTCCACATTAGTTGGGCAAATAAATTTGTAACCCTGAATGAAGAAATGATAGTGATAATTGTGTGTAACTCATGTTTATACAGGTGTAGTAATTATTTTTATAGTTATTATGTTCCTTAGTCTACACTTTATCTTTAAATGTTTAAGATTAAGAGACTATTTGACTTAAAGTTATGCATTTGATTTATTTATTAAGAGAAGTTTGAAATGCTTGAGGATATCAGATATATATTAAACTTTTAAGTATGGTTTAAAATGTTAAAGAAGCTCTAATCAAATTTGTAAATGGTATTTAATAAGGGAATTTCACCTGTCAAATTTAAAAGTATTTGGGCAGAGAACAAGCAAATATGCATTTTTAATATAACACACAAATAACTAAATTTTTCAGTTGTATTTAAGGTTTTTTTAAAAGTAGGCTTTTAAAATCATAATTTTAATAAGCCAAACTCCAATCGAAGTATAAATAACTCAGTGGCTGCCTGGCATAGTGGAAGCCTAGATTCAAATTCCCACCCTGCTATCCGACCTTAGGCAAGTTACTTGAATTTTTGTGCTTCAGGGTCTTTATCTGTAAAATGAAATAATAGTGCCTGCATCAAAGCCCTATGAAGATTAAGTGAGTTAATATATATAAAGCACTGAGAACTGTTATAGGGCAACTTGTGAGTGCTCTATAAATATTAGCTATGATTATGCATTACCATCATCATTAGTATCATTACTGATTGATCTCACCTGTCAAGACAATGAATGCCTTGAGGACAAAGACTGTCTTATTTGTTTCTATGTGCCTAACACTTAGCACATTGCCTGGTAACCAACAGGCACCCATCCAATAAATATAGTCTGAATTTAACTAACTAGTCTAAAATTCTAGCTATTAGGTTGTGGTTTCAAACCGTAATACATAAAAGGAACCAGCATGATAAATGGCAGGAGCAAAGATAAACAGGCCAATGAAACAAGACCCTAAGACTTTATAGAGTCAAAAATATTGTTTCTTACAATAGTTTTTACTTACTGAGTTGCTCAAGGTCCAAATTGTATTAAGAGAATTCTATTGGGATTGGATAGTACTAGTTGATCTAAATCTTGACCCTAGATCTAGAATTACACAGATCTAACATTGAATTTGAGATTTCTCACAACAAATTTAATCTAACATAGTTTACTCTAGAATGAATTACCTTAACTTTTTTCCAGTCACCAAAACTCATTTCTGAATTAAAGTACAATACAGCCTTAACTCATTCAGTACAGGGCACCCTTTTAATTTTCCATTGCTCTTGCAATTTTCCAGCAGTATAGTCTCCTTTGGGTTAATTATCAGTACTGCAGATGGAAACTTTTCTTGGTAGGTTGTTCCATTCACAGCCATTTAGAAAGCACTGCTTGCGTCAGATCTGTTTTCTGCTTGGATAAAGGGGGCTGTTACTTCAAGCCTCAATTTTTCTTGGTGTCCTGCAGTCATACCTCACCAAGTGCACCCAGTGCATGCCTTCTACTAATGACCTTTCAAAGAAAAATGCTTTATCTAAGCCACCAGCTTGGAAGATTTACCTTTCCTTCAAGTACAGATTAAGTCCATGCAGGCTATAATTCCTTCGACAGACCTCAAATGACTGCAATAATAATAATAATAATAATTCACAATTATTGAGGGTGCTCTGTATCACAGAGACTGTTTGTATATCTAATTATTCCAAGAACCCCATGAAGAAGAGGTTACTATTAATCCCATTTTATAAATCATAAAATTGAGACTTAAAAAGGTAACTAACATTCCCTGGTTTCAATCCTTCCTTCACAGGACTCTAGTACATCAGTCAAAACAGTTTTCTTTTAGAAGAGAGCCCTATGAACTATTATGTTCATTTTATAAATTAAGAAATTGAAGATCAAAGATTATACAGCAAAGTAGTATATAGAACTAGAATTCAAGTCTATCTAATTCCAAAATTCATACTGTTGCTTATTTTGCTATGCTGTCTATATAATTTAATGAGGCCTTTCACAGAAATCTCTTCCATTCTCAGCTAAGGAATCAAAAATCCTCCTGAAAAGGCTATTTATTTCATATTATACTTCTCTTTTTTATGTTTGAAGATGGGGTAAGGAAAAAAGAAAAGAAAGGCTACAGTAAACTTTTTCTCCAAAGGGTCTTAAACTCTTCTCTACTGCATTGTACATCAAACTGGCTAGTCACAGTGAAATATGATTAAGTGCTGAACTCTTTCTGGGACATTTTCCACAGGGCTTTCAGATTTTCACTAAACTGCTGAGCTTGCAGGTAAATAAAGTCAACCATTTTTTTTGCCATTCAACTCAAGATTTTTTAAAAACAGATGTTTCACTTCATCTCTCTTTTCTCTTGAAACCTAATTCCAACAGGTTACTGTATAACATGTATCATACAGTGCTCTCAGCTTGGTTTTGACTGATGAACTCATACAGTTATCTTTAGAGACTCTCATTCTACAATTAAACAAAATTGATTGTATGTATCTGTGGGGTACAGCACTGAATATATCTGTGTGATATGTGATGCTCAAATCGGGATAATTAGTATATTCAACATTACACAATGCAATCATTTTTTGTGGCCCTTTACCAAATTGTTGCTAACTATTCCCCCACCCCCACCTTTCACCTCTGGTGGCCTCAGTTCTGCTCTCTTTTTGAAAGTTCAGCAAGTTATTGTGATTGTTGTTTCTTTCTCTTTTTAGTGTTTTTTTTTAGCTCCCACTTATAAGTGAGGACATACGGTATTTCTCTTTCTGTTCCTAGCTTATTTCACTTAACATAGTTTTCTCTAAGTTCATCCATGTTGCTGAAAATGGCAGAATTTCATTCTTATTAATGTCAGAATAGTATTCTGTTGTGTATATATACACCACATTTTCCTTATCCAGTCATCTGTCAATGGACATTTAGGTTGGTTCCAACTCTTGGCTATTGTAAATAGAACTGCAATAAACATGGAAGTGCAGTATCTCTTCGACATGATGATTTCCATTATGTTGGATATACACCCAGCAATGGGACTGCTGGATCATATGGCAGTCCTGTCTATAGTTGTTTCAGAAACCTCCATACCGTTTTCCATAATTTACAGTCCCACCAATAGTTTAGGAGGGTCCCCCTTTCTCCACATGCTTGCCAACATCTGTTATTCTTTTTAATAATGGCCCATCTACTTGGGGTGAGATGATATCTCAATGTGGTTTTGATTTGCATTTCCATGATGCTGAGTGATGTTGAGCATTTTTCGTCTGTCTGTTGTCCATTTGTATATTTTCCTTAGAGAAATGGCTATTCAGCTCATTGGCCCATTTTTTAATCAGGTTACTTGTTTTTTATTGTTAAGTTGTTTGAGTTCCTTGTATATTCTGGATATTAATTCTTTGTCAGATACATAGTTTGCAAATATCTTCTCCCATTCCGTAGGCTGTCTTTTCACTCTTGTTTCTTTTGTTGTGCAGAAGCTTTTTTAGTTTGATAAAATCCCATTTGTTTATTTTTCCTTTTGTTGCCTGTGCTTTTGGGGTCTTACTTATTAAGTCTTTCCCCAGTCCTACTTCCTTCAGTGTTTCCCCATGTTTTCTTTCTGGAGTTTTATAGTTTCAGGTCTTTGTCTTTAATCCATTTTGAGTTGATTTTGGTAGGTGGTGAGAGGTATGGGTCTAGTTTCATTCTTCTACATACATATGTCCAGACTTACCAGCACTATTTATTGAAGAGGCAGTCCTTTCCCCAGTGTATGTTCTTGTTGCCTTTGTCAAAGATCAGTTGGCTATAAGTATGTGGGTTTATTTCTGGGTTCTCTGTCCTGTTCCATTGGTCTGAGTGTCTGTTTATATGCCAATACCAGGCTATTTTGGTTATTATAGCTTTGTAGTACAATTTGAAGCCAGGTAGTGTTATGCCTTGGCTTTATTTTTCATTCTTTTGCTCAAGATTGCTTTGTCTATTTGGGGTCTTTTGTTGTTCCATGTGAACATTAGGATTTTTTCTATTACTGTGAAGAATGTCATTGGTAGTTTGATGGGGATTGCATTGAATCTGTAGATCACTTTGGGTACCACAGACATTTTCACAATGTTAATTCTTCCAATCCAAGAGCATGGAACATCTTTCCATCTTTTTGTATCTTCTAATTTCTTTCAGTAGTGATTTGTAGTTCTCATTGTAGAAATCCTTCACCCCTCTTTGGTTAAATTTATTCCTAGGTATTTTATTTTTTTGGTAACTATTGTAAGTGGGCTTGCTTTCTTGATTTTTCTGCTAGTTTGTTATTGGAGTATAAAAACACTACTGATTTTTGCATGTTGGTTTTGTATCCTGCAACTTTACTGAAATCTTTTATCAGCTCTAAGAGTTTTTTGGTAGTGTCTTTAGGTTTTTCTATATATAGGATCATGTCATCTGCAAACAGAGACAGTTTGACTTCATCTTTTCTAATATGGATGCCCTTTATTTCTTTCTCTTGACCAACTGCTCTGGCCAGTGCTTCTAATACTACATTAAATAGGAGTGCTGAGAGTGGGCATTCTTGTCTTGTTCCTGGTCAGGATATTGGTAGTGGGTTTGTCATATAAGGCTTTTTTTTTTTTTCCTTTTTGTCTTTTTTTTTACTGACCAGTAATGGGATCGCAACCCTCGGTGTCGCGTCCGTACCGGGGCCCAGCAATGGGATCGCAATCCTCGGTGTTGCGCCTGCACTGCGCTCAGCCAGTGAGCGGGAACCAGTCTCCACATGGGATCCGAACCCTCGGCGGGAGCGGCGCCGCACTCCCAAGTGGCGCACTCTCCAGTGTGCCACCGGGCAGGCCCTGTCATATAAGGCTTTTATTGTGTTGAGATACTTTCCTTCTACACCTAATTTGCTGAGAGTATTCATCATGAGGAATATTGAATTCTGTCAAATGTTTTTTTCTACATCTACTAAGATAATTATATGGTTTTTTATCCTTGATTTTGTTGATCAGGTGTATCTCATTTATTGACTTTTGTATGTTGAACCATCCTTGCATCCCTGAGATAAATCCCACACGATCATGGTGTATAATTTTTCTGATCTGTTGTTGTATTCTATTTACTAATATTTTGTGGAAGATTTTTGCATCTGTGTTCAGAGATATTGGCCTGTAATTTTCTTTTGTTGTTGTTCTGTCTTTGTCTGGTTTTGGTATCAGGGTGATGCTGACTTCATAAACTAAGTTGGGAGAATGGCCTCTGTTTCAATTTTTTTAAATAGTTTGAAGAGAATTGGTATGAATTTCTCTTTAAAGGACTGGTAGAATTTAGCAGTAAAGCCATCTGGTTCTGGGCTTTTGTTTGTTTGGAGACTGCTGATTACAGCTTCAATCTTACTTGTTATTGGTCTATTCAGGTTTTCTATTTCTTCTTGGTTCAGTCTTGGTAGTTTGTGTGTATCCAGAAATTTATCTGTTTCTTCCAGGTTTTCAAACTTGTTGGCATATAGTTGTTTATAATGGTCTCTAATGATTCTTTGTATTTCTGTGGTATTGCTTGTAATGTCTCCTTTTTTATTTCTGATTTTTGTGATTTGGGTCTTCCCTTATTTTTAGTTAGCATAGCTGAGGGTTTTTTTTGAGAAGACAGACAAAACTTTTTGCTTCATTGATCTTTTGTATCACTTTTTTGTTCTCTATTTCATTTAGCTCTGCTCTGAATTATTTCCTTCCCCCTACTATTTTTCATATTGGATTATTCTTGCTTTTCTAGTCTGAGGTGTGGCATTAGGTTGTTTATTTGAAATCTTTCTATTCTTTTGATGTAAGCATTTATTGCAATAAACTACCCTCTTAGTAATGCTTTTGCATATCCTGCAGGTTTTGGTATAATGTGTCTTTATTTTCATTAGTTTTAAGAAACTTTTTGATTTCCTGTTTAATTTCTTCTTGGACCCATAGGTCGTTCAAGAGCGTGTTGTTTAATTTCCATGTATTTGTATAGTTTCCAGAATTTCATTTGTTACTGATTTCTAGTTTTAATCTGTTGTGGTCTGAAGAGATACTTGAAATGATTTCATGTTTTAGAAATTTGTTGAGACTTGATTTGTAACCTAACATGTAGTCTATCCTGGAGAATGTTCCATGTACTAATCAGAAGAATGTATAATCAGCAGTTGTTGGATGAAATATTCTGTAGATACGTGCCAGGTCCAATTGGTCAAGTGTAGTTTAAATCCTGTATTTCTCTGTTGATGTGTTGCCTGGATGATCTGTCCAGTGAAGTGCTGAGAGAAGGGTGTTTAGATCCCCTCTCTTAGCACT
>NW_007745747.1:13925-14384 GCF_000696425.1 Galeopterus variegatus
CTGGATGATCTGTCCAGTGAAGTGCTGAGAGAAGGGTGTTTAGATCCCCTCTCTTAGCACTGGACAGATCATCCAGGCAACAAATCAACAGAGAAACATATTGAGAATTGTATGGAAATCTTTCTCTTTCTTTAGGACTAATAGTGTTTGCTTTATATATCTGGATGCTCAGTGTTGGGTGCATACATATTTATGCCTCTTATATCTTCTTGCTGGATAGATCCCTTTATAATTATATAGTGGCCATCTTTGTCTCTTTTTATGGTTTTTGGTTTAAAGTTATTTTATCTGATATAAGAATAGCTGCTATTGCTCGCTTTTGGTTTCCATTAGTGTGTGGTATATCTTTTCCCATCCCTTCACTATTAGTCTGAGTGTGTCTTTACAGGTGAGGGGAGTTTTGAAGACAGCATATAGTTGGGTCTAGCTTTTTAATCCAATCAGTCTATGTCTTTTGTG
>NW_007745748.1:0-272 GCF_000696425.1 Galeopterus variegatus
AACAGGGCTCTAAAAGACATCCTTACTAAACTTTCTCTAGAACTTCACCTCGACTGGACTCACCTTTTACCCCTAACCTTGTTTAAACTCAGAGTCCTCCCAAGAAAACCTTCAAACCTCTCCACTTTTGAAATTATGTATGGGAGGTCCCCTTTGCCTCCAGGAATCATCCCTAAACAAGAAACCATACCCTCCAACCTAGCTATCCCATTACTTTCCCATCTTCAAGCTGAACTCTGGAAACACCAGGATTGGCTATTGCCTAATCCTAC
>NW_007745748.1:2015-2992 GCF_000696425.1 Galeopterus variegatus
CCCATTCTTCATTCCGTTGCACTAAAAATTCCACCATCACAAGCCACACAACGTCCCCACCAGGGACTTTTTTTTGGTGTAATGGAACCCTTTCCACTTTTATCTTTCCTAATACCTCTGTCCCTTGCTACCTAGTCACTGTCGTTCCCCAACTAACTTTCTATTCCCGTGCAGAGCTTTTTCACCTTTTCCATCCACCCCCAAGACAGCGTCGAGCCACCTTTTCCCAGTCCTAGTGGGAATGTCTTTAACAACATCAATTGTTGCAACCAGCCTGTCAGGCGGGGCCTTGGGACACACTCTGTGGGTGGTAAAAGATGTTAATAACAAACTACAAAAGGCCCTCACCTCCACAGCTGAATCTCTATCTGCCTTACAAAGAAAAATCACCTCCCTAGCTAAAGTTTCCCTACAAAACCGCTGCGTGTTAGACCTCCTCACAGCAGAAAAGGGCAGCACTTGCATCTTCCTCCGGGAAGAATGTTGCTATTATATCAATGAATCAGGACTAGTAGAAATCAATATTGTCAAACTCACCAACCTAGCCTCAGACCTCAGAGCCAACTGTCCTGATCCTTTCTCCTCTTTTTTCCAAGGCTCACTTCTCACCTGGGTATGGCCAATATTAGGACCTCTCGCTGTTATATTTATAGCCTGTCTTTTTCTGCCCTGCATTATAAAATTCATTCAAACTCAACTTGGAAGAATTTCTAACCAAACTTTTAACCAGCTTTTACTTAGAAATTACCAGCTTCTGGCCACCGAGGATCCTACCCACTCTTCATCGGATCGGCTAGCCCACTGTTAAATGGATCTACATCACCAATGGTCCCTGTTCCTGGAAGTTTGGGCTGCAGATGACTGGATGCTCTCCCCTACAACCTCCTACACACACTGGACTCAGCAAATAACTGAACTGTGGCTTCAGGGAACTTTTCTAGAGTTTTCCCCCTTTGAAATCACTGTATATTCTGCTT
>NW_007745748.1:3088-4257 GCF_000696425.1 Galeopterus variegatus
TGTCAGCCCGGGTCTCGCGTGCTTCCTTCATCCGTGCGCCCTTTCACTTTTCAAATAATCTTTCAGGATAATGAGAGATGAGAACAGGTATTACTTCATAAATTTAAAAAGTGAAATATGTCACATGTTCCAATTCAAGTGAACATTTATTGAAAATAGTTATAGGGACCCTTTTTCCTTCTTCTCTGCTGAGCTAGTAAGTCATCAAGATCCGGACCAAATCACGAACGACGGTAGCTGCTCCCTTCTGTGTTTACAGAACACAGACCCTCAAGCATATTTCTGCTGGGTTTTTAATATTCATCTTCATTAATTTTGTCCTGAATGCATACACGAGGTTTTCTGAATCAGAGACAGATTTCTATTTGTGATGGTGCAATTCTTATCCCTGGAATGGTGCAATGAAAGCCAGATCAAATGTCCTATACATACAAATAGATTCTACATCATTGTAGAGAGCAATTAAAACTAAATTTCTACTCCTTATATGGATATGCCACCCTCTCTCCTAGTGACTATGAAAAATGTAATAGGAAGAGGGATCCTGGATTTGAGCTCTCACATTTGATATGTAAATACCACCCACCAGATAATCCCAGTGTCTTTAGCTTTACAAACCAGAGATGTCTCTAAGATCCCAGGCCTGATGCCCTCTTGAAACGTAAACACAAACCTCTGGAGTTAGGTAAATCTCTCTAGAGTTCTCACTACCTACATAATTGCAATTTCTTTTCATAGCTTGATCTTTTAGTACAAGTCTCAAGTTTCAGCAAAATTTGTTCAGAATGAACAAAATGCATAGGGACACAAAAATATTTTCTCTACACCACATTTTCTCTACAAGAAATGTCACATTTGTTAACCTGCTTTTTTTTCTGGGTGACAATCTTCTTAAAATAAAAGAAAGCTGCCTTACCTTTGTGTCTTTAGAACCTAGAGCAGTAGTTGGCACATAGCATATGCTTTATAAACAGGATAATCTTATTTCTTGGTTTGGCTGGCACATCCTTAGATTACTTCTGTTTTTCTCAATGTAAATTTTCAATTTTTTTTTTAATTTTGAAAAAGTTTAAATCTTTAGAAAAGCTGCATGATTACTACATCGAATACTCATACATCCTTCACCAAGTTCTCCAGTTCAGTAATGTTATTTTTTTCTTTGCTCTTTC
>NW_007745748.1:5242-11044 GCF_000696425.1 Galeopterus variegatus
AAAAAATTTTCTTGTGTCAATTAAATTATCAAATTCAAGAAATTTAGCCTTGCTATATTATATATATATAAACTAGTATATAGCACATATTAAAATTTTTCCAGTCATCCCAATAGTGTCATTTATTGCAATGTCTTTATATTTATTTTCAGATTCAGGATTCAATCCAGATCACACATTGAATTTAGGTGACATTTCTCTCTTTTCTTTTTTAAATCTAAAACAGCTTCATAGCCTTTTTTTGTCTTTCATAATATTATCCTGGCAAAATTTTTAGTGTCACCCTTTTCATTCTCAAAAGTATCCTAGCTTGGACAATAAATTGTATGTCACCTTATTTATATATGCTGGGAGACGATGCCCCATAAATATTTTTATATTTCTGCATGACCAGAGCTTCCAGAGCAAAAAGTACTGGCACTCGGATTAAGGGATGATTGACTAGCAACCGTACGATAGAAACTAGAGAGACGCAGAGGTGTGCATCTCAGAGCCTCTTGTTTACATCCCAGGGTAGTGAAGTCATAACCTTCTCCTCCTCTTTGTAGAAAGGATTTGTTTACATTCCAGAGCAAACTTTCTCTTCCTTCTCCCAAAGGAGGATGGTCAGACCTGCCAGCTCCCTATGCAAGCTCCTAGTTTCATATTTTAGGGTTCCTCTCCTGTTGTGCAAATCTGGCTCTCACTGCATTGCTTGCAAGAATTTGGGACATGGAAACTGGTGCATGATGTTCCATGAGTAAAATTTTTCTCCTCTGAACTACAGGTCTGATGTTTTTGTGGCATGCTAACTCTTCAGTTTGCAAGTAAGGTAGCATTCCAGACCCTTCAGAGTTTCAGACTTAACAATTTGTCATCAACCATTTAATCTAAAATGTCATGAGGGACACTACAGGAAAAGGCCTAATTCTTGACCACTAACAATTTACAATCTAGTGAGGAAAAATGGACCAAAATGAAAATACAAGGAGGAAAATGTGATATGTTCTATGGTCAAATGCTGTATTGTGAAAATGCAGAGAAAAGAAATCAATTGCTATTAGAGGGATAAAACAGGTCTTCTAGGAGAGGGTGATATGAGGTTGGACAGCTGAGGATGCAAAAAAGAACTTAAGTGATTTGCACAAAGCCACAAAGATATACAATCTGAGTTAGTACTCTTACTTTTTCTAACTCTCAGTGAATTTTTATTTACATTAAGCTTAAAATTTGATTAATAAAGAGTCAGGGTGAGAAAGTAAAAATGAGTTGGGTAAACCTAATTGTCTCAGAGAAAAATAGTTTGTAGTGCATGGTATTTGGCAGCACACACATATATTAACTCAATTATATTAATTTTAATACCTCTTCAAATTATAAGTCCTCATAATACATCAATTTGCATGTAAAGTTATATTACATATTTTATATTACTGAGTTGTTTACATATGCTTTGAGGAATCTATGTTCTTGATTTGTATGCTGTGGACAAATGCACAATAGCTGGGAAATAATTTGTATTTTAGTAATAGGTTTAAAAGACAGGCATACTGCAAACAGTTAAGTCCCCAGAAATATCTATATTTGGAGAAAATGCATCCTCTTACAATGCAGAAAATTGAAGCTGTGGTTTCAAATATGAGAAGCTAATTAAAAATTTCATTACATTGAGATTATAATACATTGATGGACATGGAAATTATTTCCTACATGTACAGAGGTAAAAATGGATAAAAATTCAGATAAGCACGTGTAGTGTACAGCAACCAGAATAAAATAATTGAAGTAAATAAAATTTAATCTGTGTAAAATATTATAATACCAGGTTTCAATAAGATATTATTATATTTAATTTTTCAGCTACAAAAAAAATTGTTAGACAACTTTCAATTTAAATGCAATTATTGTGAGGTATCATTACATAGATACCAGGTTTCAATAAGATATTATTATATTTAATTTTTCAGCTACAAAAAAAAAATTGTTAGACAACTTTCAATTTAAATGCAATTATTGTGAGGTATCATTACATAGACATTGGATAAAGTTTTATAAGTAAATTTTGTTTGTAAAGGTAATTCGTATCACTATTTCAAATGCAAGTTACATAAATAATAAGTTACAGAGATAAAATCTAAACACTACATTTATGGTGAAAATTGAACAAAACCCTGGAAACTGGGGCTGAAAGGTCTGGCATATATGGTTCTGATATGTTTTCTCAAAAAATGTTAAATCTTTACACTATTATTTGTAATACTTTTTAGCTATCAAATATTTCAATTTTCAAAGCTCCAGTTATCTTTCTCATTGAAATAAAATATCTATCATAAGCAGAGTATGCTCTTAGGTACATAATTAGAACTTCCCAGTCAACTTATCATGAAAAAAACAGATAAGCAATTTTTGCTACAGGGATAGTTGTTTATATCCATGGTTTATTTGGGTGACTCAGCATTATGTGGGTGATGATACTGGTCATACTTAGTCAAGGACCTAAGTATAAGAAAAAACAAAAGGAATGAAAAGCAATATTCTGTGAAGCATTGATAAATCTTCATAATATCAATGCAAGAAGATGGTTAAAGGAAATGGTGACCATCACTGGGCTCTAGGGTTTTTTTCTCCTAAAGCATAGAAAATACTTATCTGAAAGCAAGGGGCAATGACTGTAGAATATCAGAAAGGAGAACTGTTTATAAACTTAGAGAGTAAAAGGAGTCAAAGGGCTAAATGAAAGAAAAAAAGAAGGAAAGGAAGGAAGGGAGGGAAAGAAGGGTATTTCCTGAATTTTCTATTACATTGAGGAAGGCTCTATTTTCAAATTTTAGATCTGATTAGGACAGGTCCTTTCTTTCAGGTTGATGTTTATTGTCTCACATATTTGCCCCAATGCCTTTCCTGATCTCCTGAATGCAGTTAGAACAGGTGGAATTTTCAGAGCCTTCAACTTATAACAATCGTCCATCATCCTCCACCTGTACATTTAGGGAGTCTCATAAAGCAGGCTAAACTTGTTTCTTCCAGATCTCTTTTACAAGGGGAAATAATTTTTGAACGCAAATTATACTAATTAATAATTTAAATAATGTGGCAAAATAATTTTTATTGGTAATAGTTTGATTCTTTCCAATTTACATCATTATTGTGAATCGCTCAATGCTTATTTTAAATGATGTAGCAAAAACTTATTTTACAATACTTTAATTGTCTAATTTTCTTTTTCATTTTTGAGAATCAAATACCTTGAACATATTTTCATTTATTGAATTATTCATTCGTTCAAAATCCACTCAGTCTTCTACCAAGTACCTACGATACCACCTACCATACCAAGACACTTTGCACAATATATACACAAAATTAAATGAGACTGTATAAATGTTTTTTAATCCATAAGAATGTTATTAAAATGATGGGCACATAATTAGGCACAGTCCAATATCAGTTCTGAGGAATAATACTTCTTATAAACGAATATTTTCATGCTTACACTAACTCACCATTCAAGTTAAGAAATTTCTAAACTTCCAATTAATAGTAAGAAACTATACTTATATAAAATATTTTCTAAGTGCATTCTCAAAACTTCACTTAATTTAATCAAAAGAAACTTAGTGGTCAGGTAAAGTCTTATTACTTCTGATTATAGACTAGGAAAATGAGACAGGCCTTGTGAATCGCTTTAGATCACACAGAAAATCAGTGACAGGAGCAAAATGAAAAGCCAGGCCCGCTTGACTACTCACCCATTGCTCTTCCCACCACCCCACTCTGCTTGTATTTTTGTATTATGCAATATCTTCATCCTGATTGCATTGGGAAGATATAACAAAATAATAGGCTAAATTTTTCTCTGTGGTTTCAGTGCGTAAAAGAAAAGTCTCAGGCATTTAAGTACCCAGTTAATATAAATATGAGGAATTCGAGTTTTATTAAATCTTCCTTCCTCTCTGATGGAGTTTGGATGTGTTGTCCTCTCCAAACTCATATGGAAATTTGATCTCCAATGTGGCAGTGTTGGGAGCTGTTTGGGTCATGGGGCAGATCCCTCATGAATGGATTAATGCTCTCCCTGGGGGAGGGGGGTGTAATGAGTGAGTTCTCGCTCTATTAGTTCCCACGAGAGCTTGTTGTATATAGGACCCTGGCACCTCCTCTCCTCTCTTGCTTCCTCTCTTGCCCTGTGATCTGCTTGTACCCACCATCTCCCTGCCACTTTTCTGCCATGAGTACAAACAACCTGAAGCCCATACCAGATATAGCTGTCCCAGAATCGTAAGCCAAATAAACCTCTCTTCTTTATAAATCACCCAGTTTCAGGTATTTCTGTTATAGCAACACAAAACAGACTAAAACACTCTCCCTGTCATCTACTGAAAGCTATAAAACCACATACTAACAGATCTGCAACATAAGCAGCACATTTTAGACAAGCCCAAGTACAAAATGGTGCAGTCCACTTCCTCCCCTCCCCTGTTTTCTTTTTCAAGAAGCCTCATGGTTTTGGAGAAAATGAAACTTTCGGTGTTTCCGCATGCGCAGAACTCTCCATTCCCATGACCTAACTCAATCCTCACCCTGGAAATACATCACCCAGCTCTTGGCACCAACATACCAATATAAGCTCCCACAGCCCTATGTTAGGTGCTGTCCCCCATTTTCAGGGCAGCCCCAGGCTACCTGCCACTTTGAGCACAGCCCAGCAGATTTCTTTCTTTAATAAAGCTTGAATGGTACCCAGCATCTCAGCTCACTTTCTTTCATTATGGTGCCAAAACCCGGGAAGGGTTTTGGACAACGTTGTGGATGACCCCCTCTCTCTTGGCATGATTGGCCCTCGGCTGCCCTTCCTGGACCTGCCGAAACCAGATGCCTCTGGGACTCTCTCCTTTTGCCATTTCAGACCAACACATCCAACACTGGCCTCAATTCAGGGTGAGTCAGTGGGTCTATCCTGCCTACTTGTACAGGTTACCCCTACTACTCTCTATGACTTTGGTCTCTATGAGTTCCAGGTGCCTGGCTGAGGGAACTCTTCTGGTGCCCCCCAGCTGTTGAAGGATGCTTCATTAGCAGGTCATGGCTTCTCTCTCAAAAAGAAGGTGTACAGCAGAGAGGACACTCTTTGTTGGCACACTTCTCCTACCAGATCTGACTGCCCTTTCTCACCCTCTACACAGGATCCTCATGATCCAAACCGCCACACTTTATGCCCTTGGGCTGTCTCCTGGCCAATTTCTTGGCCTCCAGGGAGACATTAAACCTAATCATCTCATTTTCTACTGTACTCTGTGCTCTATGCCTCTGGGCCATCTCCTGGCCAATTTCTCGGCCTCCAGGGAGACATCAAAACTTAAACACCTGGTTACAATGGATCCCAGTGGCCACAAGATGGCACTCAATTTAGACACTCACCAAAGTGGCAAAAGCTGTAGAGATTTATTGTTCAGGCCTTTTCCTATCTCTGAACGTGTTCTTCTCTCTGTCAAAACTGTCCTATGTCTCAAATTCTCCGAGCTCATGCTTGACCTCTCCTTCCAGACTCAGATCAATCTTCTGATCCATCAGCCCTCCACATTTCTCTCTCTTCCCCGCACCTAGCCTCCAGATGCTCATCCTCAGCCCAACTCCTCCACTTCTCCCCCTTTGTCAGTTAACGACCCTGTCTCAGCTCCAGCCTTTTTATAACCCTTCCGTGAAGTGACTGGGACAGAAGGAATTGTCTGAGTCCATGTACAGGGAGCAGGTCTGGATGGTGGCAGGTACATGCTCAAAATGATAGGTGGCCTGTGGGAGCCATTGCTGTTCCTTGCACGAACC
>NW_007745748.1:11110-14384 GCF_000696425.1 Galeopterus variegatus
CAGACTCAGATCAATCTTCTGATCCATCAGCCCTCCACATTTCTCTCTCTTCCCCACACCTAGCCTCCAGATGCTCATCCTCAGCCCAACTCCTCCACTTCTCCCCCTTTGTCAGGTAACGACCCTGCCTCAGCTCCAGCCTTTTTATAACCCTTCCGTGAAGTGACTGGGACAGAAGGAATTGTCTGAGTCCATGTACAGGGAGCAGGTCTGGATGGTGGCTCAGGTACATGCTCAAAATGATAGGTGGCCTGTGGGAGCCATTGCTGTTCCTTGCACGAACCCAAATTGGAACTGCCAGGCTGGCCACGGGGATCGAGATCTCCAGGATAATATGATCACACACCTACTTCACAGCCTCCAAAAGGCTACTCACAAGTCAGTCAATTATGACAAGCTTAGAGAAATCACACAGTGATGCACTGAAAATCCCAACGAGTTCCTAGCCTACCTCTCTGAGGCTTTACATGAATACACATGTATAGATCCAAACTCCCCTACAGGCATGGCCCTCTTACACTCTCATTTCATTACCCAATCAGCCCCTGATATTCAAAATTGAACACAATTGCATGGAGGCTTTAGACTTCTTTCTTAATCCCTTTCCACACATCTCCCCACATCCCATTACACAGTTCACAGATGGGAATGCTGCCTCCATGGTTGCCCCCTGGGCGGGTTATGCCATAGTAAATCTAACACAAGCTATTGAGGCTGCACAACTCCCAAAGGAGGTTGGGATTATAAACTGCAGAGGACACCAAACCTCCAACAACCCCATAGCCCAGGGAAACAAACTGGCAGATCTAACCACAAAACAGGCTGCTCAATCACCAGGACCCCACTCTTTCTCTCCTGCTCAGGTCCTTCTCATGGCCCCTACACCCTTATCCCAATACACACTCCAAGAAATACAACACCTCCAACAGTTGGGGGCACAGAAAAGGGACAATGGGTATACTCTCTCTGGTCACTACATCATCTCTACTACACAAGCTGAGCAAATCCTTTTAGATTTCCATAATTCAGTTCATATAGGCTACAAACTCCTACTATGCCTTCTTCAGCCTTATATTACCCTCCCCACAAAAGGACACGCTATCCTTTATCCTTAAAAGATACCTTTTCAGGTTGGATTGCAGCTTTTCCCTGCACTTCAGAGGATGCTACAGCAGTAACACATGCTCTCACCTCAGAAATCACCCCTCGTTTTGGCCTCCCCACCAGTCACTCACTCACCTACAGGCTGCCCCCTACAAGCCCACAGGCTTTAGCCCCTTTGATCTTACGTATGGTAGGCCCTTCACTCTCACACCTCTCCCTTCCAGCTCATCTCCTTTAGGCCAGCATCTCCCTACTCTTTCGCTCATTAGGGATCTTCTTAGGGAGCAGGCCAACCTTCTATTACCTCATCCTTTCCCACCACCCTCTCAGACTTTAAACCGAGCCTGGGACAGCAAGTGTATATTAAAACCTGAATCTCAAAGCCACTCTTACCATGCTGGGAAGGGCCTTATACAGTACTTCTCACCACTCCCATGGCATTAAAAGTACTAGGAAAGGCCCCCTTTGTATCACTTACCCTTGATAAAACTAACACCTGAGATTTTACTCATAGAATCTGTTAACACCAAGCCAGAGGGATCCCTCTACTCAACCCCAAACCCAACATCTCCTCACACTTTGTCCATTTTAGGAACCACAAACCTGAAAATCTCCAAGACCTTTGCTCTTCCCCCAATTCCAGAGAAAGGATGATCTTTCCCCCGGTGATTATCCTCTCACTCTCGCAGTCCCACTTCACGTCCTTCACACAAGAGCTACTATTATACTGTCTGTTCTAGTACTTGCTACAGGATTGGAAGCAGCTGCCCCAAAAGAGTGTGACATTATAAGAAGATTTCTCCTGGCACTTCTTTACCTACTATCAGTAGGATGCTTCTTAGCAATGTCATTGTGACAATGTCCCCTTTAAATTCTTTTGGCTCCCTAGCCCTTCGCATCCTTCCTGTGTTTTTCCACCTATCTCAATGCTGCTCCTTACCTGGAACATGGAGGTTCCAGGTCCACAGGGATGATGCAGTCCTCAGCGAATCAGACTGGTCTCCGAGTGACTCATCTGTCTACCACTTCGTGAGAAACTTTTTGTGGTCACCCCACTCCCTGTCGATGCAGCCCAAAATGTTTCCACAAATGTCTCTTCACTTTCCTCTAATCTAATCTCAATGGGGACTGTCAGAGTTATGCAGGGCCTGCCCACACTCTGCCTCACTAACACCTACCCCCTCCTCATCCATGCCCTAAAACTGGAATATATTTCCTTTGTAAAACTGCATTATCCTGTTGCCTGCTCCCCTAATGCAATTTCTTGCATATTCTTTTGGTTCATCCCTGACATCATCCTCCAGACAGATGGAGAGATGGAGATGGGACTGGGACTAACTTCAGCTCCCCCTCTCAGGAAGTGCCCATGCTCCTGTAGGGCACTAATTGTACCTTCTAATTGGGGAAGGGATCCTTCCTGCAACTGGAACTGGCATAGTAGGCCCTGTTACTGCCTCTCAGTTCTATCAAAAACTCTCAGAAGAACTAAGTATAGATAGCATCTCCTCCCTCCAATGATAGGTCACCACACTCTTGACAGCCGACAGTCTAGACAGTTGCTTTACAGAACAGTTGGGCCCGTTACTTCCTTACAGCTGAAAAGGAAGGTACCTGCCTCTTTTGGGGGGAGGAATGCTGTTATTATGCAAATGAGTCTGGGGTGATCCAAAACAACTTAAACCATTTCACTGAACCCTTGGATAGGCTTTTGCCCCCACTAGGACCCCTAACTGTGCTGGGACTCATCCTACTCTTTGGTCCCTGTCTCTTTTGGTGTTTCTCTAATTTCTTGCAGGAATGCATACAGGCTTTCACAAACCAAAAGGTTGCCAAATTGTCCCTACAAGGAGGATATCAGCCCCTCAGAATCAGTGACCCTTCCGTGGAGGAATATAGCCTCCCCACATGAAACCAATACCCCGCCACCTAATTATTTTGCCTGCCAACATAAATCTTTTATTTTTTCCATATCTTCACCCATTTCCAGCAGGAAGTAGTTTCAGAAGAATGAGACCTCCTCCCTTTTACCCTTTTTCCTATACTTAAAAGGCAGGAATAATAGATCTGCAACATAACGAGAGCCACTTTAGACAAGCCCAAGTATAAAATGGCACAGTCCACTTCCTCCCCTCCGTTCCCCTGTTCTTTTACAAGAAGCTTCGTGGTCTCA
>NW_007745749.1:0-2169 GCF_000696425.1 Galeopterus variegatus
GCAACACCGAGGGTTGCGATCCCGTTGCCGGTCCCGGTCCGGGCGCGACACTGAGGGTTGCCGGACACGAAAAAAGACAAAAAGGAAAAAAAAAATTTTTTTTATTATAGTGTTTTTATGCCATAATATTTTTTTCTTCACTTCTTAAAAGACTAAAACATCCCAACTTTTAAATCAGACCTGTGGTTTTAATGATAACTTAGGTTTACAATTTCTGTGGCAGTTTGTTTTGGAAAAATTTTCTGCTAAATAATACACAGCACATCATTTAATATTAACTCACATGAATTTTTGAGCACCTGAGTTTGCAATGTAGTAAATGCTTAGAAGAAGACACGGTCCTTTCTTTGTCTTCTGTAAGCAGGTCATACGCACATAAAACAACTAGAGAGATATTCCAAGGCAGCATTTAAGCAACTGCATGATAGTATGTTACTGAAGAAACCCTAGAAAAGGGAAGGATGACCATGGAGGGTGCAGAATTGATAATTCTTCTTGGCCGGTAGATGTTAATGCTTGTTATGTTGCAAACCAGACACGTGCTGTGTAGGTTATATATGCATAATTGATAAATATGTGTTGCATATGTGCAGAAAAAGGCCTGGAAGGACATATATCAAACTTGTGATTCTACCCTATTTCTGAAGCAAAATAGTATTAGGGATGATCTGTGGTGTCTGATTTCCATAAGAACTAATAAATATGGTCCATATTCAGTTTTTAAAATAGTTGATATTCCACACTTCATTGCGCAGCCAACTTCAGTATTAAGGATCTTAAAAATAATTGAATACTCATTGAATATTTTGTACGTATTATAAGTGCATATATACACATATACACACCCATATATACACATAATATGAACTAATAATTATTTCAATTTTAATGTACAGCTTTAAGAGAAATGATATGTTCCTTTCCATTTACTTTCATTCTCCTAATTTAAGTTGCTGAAAAGTCATCATTTATGTTTTAGGTAGTTTATCCCCTTTCCTTTGGAGTTCGGTAGAAAAAAACTTAATGATATTCCATGTATTTAGGGTAGGGTTTCCAGTATCAAAATGTAAAATCCAGTGTGTTTGTTTTTAACATTTTCAAGGTGGTTTAATCTCTCTATATTTTACTCGGAAAAAATGTTCCTACTCAGTGTCTTATAACCTACATGAAAACTTCATCTATGAAGAATTTGGTTAACTAAAAACTTTACCTAACTGATTACTTGATATCATGCTGAAAGAAAGGAAAAACTCCAGATCAATCAAGTAAAGTCACATAGAGAATTCACACAGAGGCTTTGTATTTTTATTAAATAGTTCTAATAAGATAGTTGTATGATATGATTTCTAAATTCCCATCAAATTAGAACAGAAAGAGCTTACTAGGAGCAAGCATACTAATATTGAGAGGTTCCAGTAGGTAAGTCTTTTAACAATGGATAAAATTTAAAAAATCAAATAAATAGAAATGAAAGAAAGGCATATGAGAAGGGAGGAAAGGGGAGGAAGGAAGGAAAGAAAGGAATGTGGTAACCTGGATTAGTGACATGTTAGCATTTTTGCCATATTTACTTTAGATTTTTTTAATGAAGTAAAATCTTAGTTATAACTGATCTTCCATCTTTATTCCCTCTGTTCCACTCCCCAGATAATCACTGCCCTATATACATTGATGCGTGTACTTCTGGTGCATGGTTTTGCAGTTTTACTAGAAATGTTATGTGTCCATGTAAAATATATATGTTTAAACTTTTTACTGTCTTTCATTTGTACAGATGTACAAGTTATTCTTCCTGTAAAAATTAGATAGTATAGACCATCCTAATCCTGCTTCTCTCCTCAGAGGTATAAACATAGTTAAATGGGTGTTCCTTCAAGATCTTTTCCTGAACTTTACATTATGTGTAGTTTACAGAAACTACAATTAACTAATCAGTTATTTTCCTATTGTTCTGACTCCCTGTCCCTACCTTACAAGGAAAGTAACTTTGAAATGACCAATCCATTTTTTGTTCTTTGATTCTGCTTTCTTCAGCCTTTTCTGTCTGTAAAGCCTTTGTTATTTGTAATAGACTTTGGGGCACTTCTCTGACTCTGTTGGATGGTGTTTCCAAGGTCTGTGCTCATATTTGGCTCCCAATAAACTTTAAAAAGTTTTTTTTTAAAAAAA
>NW_007745749.1:2617-14381 GCF_000696425.1 Galeopterus variegatus
TTCCAAGGTCTGTGCTCATATTTGGCTCCCAATAAACTTTAAAAAGTTTTTTTTTAAAAAAAAGAAAAGAAACTATAAAACATAAGTTGTTCTGTACTGTGCACATGGTTCCTAACTTGTTTTTTACCCTCTTCCACTTAATGGTATGTCTACAGAAAGCACTACCAAAACCCCATTCTTTTAAACTTCTGTAGAAGTAATTTATGGTTTACCATTTATTTTGCCATTTCCCTTTGATATATTTTTAGGTTGCCTTCAGTTTTTCATCTTTATAAACAATGGTGTTTTGAACCCCTTTGGGTCCATCTTTATTTTTCTAACATAAGTACTGGAAACCAGAATTGCTGGGCCATTAGACTTGCATATGTTCGGTGTGTTTTTTGACATTGTTAGTATGTACCCTCGAGTTTGGCTTTATTATATTATACTCTTCATCTTGCTAATGATTATTTCCTTTTTATTCTTCTTCATAGGGTTTACTAGCACTGGGCATCAGTAAGTCTGTTCAGACACCAGATCCTACTCATCCGTAAGGACATTGCCTTTATTTTGTTTTTGTTTGTTTTGGCGACAAGTCATTGAAATAAAAGCAACTGAATTTAAGAAATCTCCTGTAATTTATATACCTGCAGTTTGTTAAAGATTTGATCATTTCTTCCACTGTAGTATCTAAAGTGCAGGACCCATCACTGTGTCAAAGTAAATTCAAGGTATAATTTGAAAATAGAGCTTAAATTATTTTTATGTTTTATAACATAGCATGCAGATCTTGTCCTCTGCATATTTGATAATTAGTAACAGAGCACATATTTTGATCTTGGAGGTCTGTTTTATTTTGGTTCAAGGAAACATATATTCCAGATTTAGACTCATAGGCTGCCCAATCTAAAATTTTGGTGATAACTTCTATTAAGTACACACTTACTTTAATTAATTTTAATCTTTCTGTTGTGATTTGGAAATACTATTGTTAATATTTCAAAATTATTTATTTGTAAAATGAGTATACTTTTTAGAATATATTATTTTGACTCATATCCATTATTTGAACAGAGATTTTTTTCTGTTGCTTCTACTAACACAACCATCTGAAACTTTTGAGTTCCACATGTGTCATTTTTTAACTAGCTTCAGTAATATAATTTGATCAGTTTTAAGGCAAAATAGATTTACTTATTTTTGTAAAGGAGTCTTCTTTATTCCTTACAAATGCATTTCTTTACTTGAAAGCAAGGCACTACTGTTTTCTTATGAATAGTAACAAAGTTTAACATCCTATAATTATCAATAGCCTAGTATGAGAACAGCTTGTTCTCTAGTCTGCTAACTATACATCATTACAGTGTTTTACCATCTTAAGAAAAACATTTTTTTCCCGACTAGCTTCATATACCAAAAATTTTAAAACAGAGGGTAAAAATTTTAAACTTTAGGTTATGAAGATTTCTTCTCAAGGTATTTTCAGTAATTGACTTTAGTGTTGCCCAACAGAATTTTCTGCAGTGATGGGAATATTTTATATCTGTCCAATATGATAGTCACTAATTGCATGTGGCCATTGAGCACTTCAAGTGTTGCTAGTACACTTGAAGAACTAAATTTTAAAGCATAGTTAGTTTTAATTAATTTAAATTGTCACATGTGGCTAGTGGCTTATCAGCTTGGCCAGTGTAGATCTACATAATTAAAATTTTCAATAGGAACCTATAAATTTCTTAAAAACACCTAAAAAGAAAGTAATGCCATTTAATTTAGCTCTTAACTTACTTTAACTTAAATAATATATATTTTATATTACTATGGGGGTAAACTTATATAAAGAAGAAAATAATTTTTTCTAAATCAAGCTGGTAGAACATTGTCCCATCTATAAACTGGGAATTCTCTATGGCAAATTACATCTTCGCAGAAAAGAATTCAAGGAGCAGATTAATTAAGAATTCTTGTTTAAATTTGCATCTCCGAGAAGGGTGCCATAGAGTTTGGGTTTGGGAATAAATATACCCTGAAATATTTTTACCCTATTTACTCCTGATTTTTTTCCTCCTATAGTATGTCGTATTTTTGAAATCCTTTGATACTCAGTAGTGTGTAAGTACTTATGATAATGCAAAATAATGTACCTATTGATCAAAGATGCTTGAACAATAATTGAGATTTTAGAAAATTAGCCAGAAAACTGAAGCTCTTAGTTCTAGTAATAGTTGCTGCGTGCTAAACTATTCAGAATAAACAATAAATTATACGTACTTAACTGTTCAGTATCTAGCATTTACTTATAGGTAATGTAAATCATAGACTGGCTGCATAAAAAGACAGAAATATTCAATTAGAAGCTGCATTACAAGGAAATTTAATTGTTATCCTGTTCATTAAACATCTGAATTCATTTTTAAAAAGATTAATTTCACTTATATCTGTGGTACATATTATGTAAAGTAGCTCTACTAAATCAAAATAGGCTGAATTAAATGGTATTCGTTTTACTTTTGTGTATTTTCAAAGATATTACAGTTTTTTTCCACATTATATATTACTTTTTTGATTAGACTTGAATTTGGCACTTACATTTTACTTAAATGTAAAACTGTACCATCTTGATAGTCCTAGAAGTTTTTTTTGTTTTCTTTTTCATTGACCTGTTAAGCATATGTTTTGAAAGGAAATCATTTGTATTTCTTGCAATCTTCTTTTTTGTTTTCCAGGTATGGATTTTCAAATATGCGCTATATTTCTTCGCTAATTAGTGGTGTTGGTATTTTCATGATGGGGGCAGGACTATCTTGGTACCATGGAGTCATGGGATTGCTTCATCCTCAACCAATGGAATCCCTTTTATGGGTAATCCTGTTTGTTCCCCCTCAGTTTTGAAGTAATATGATGTAGTAATTGAGTACAGTAGAATGCTTTTGTCATATTGGTGTTGACAAACCTCAATAACACCTTCTTGACTGTGTCATAGGGTTATGTATCTGTAGTTGTGTTTTATGGAACATGACTGGACATGACCTCTAAATTCATATAATTTAATGATATTGAACAAGAGGATCTCTAAGTACAATTGTTAAACTCTTCCTCCTTGGTTAAAATCAGTTCTATGAATTTCTCTAGTTGCAGTTGAAGAACAAGATCTCTGTTCACTTTTAGTCCCAAGAATAGTCTCATAACAGTAATTAAAATATCCAGTTCCATGTAATAATCATAAATTGGAACTGCATTTAAAGTTAAAGCTTCTCCTCCTCCTTCAGGTAGGAAGCCTGCCCTGGGGGAATGGGACGTTGGAGGAGGGTCACCTTCTCTGTTTTCCCACCTAGAGATTCTACCCTTCTCTTCTGCTCCATAGGCAGTGTTGAAGTTTGGGATAGGGACAAAAAAGTTCTACTTTCCTAGCTACATGTCATTTTGCATTGGTTTCCGCTGGCCTTTGTAGATGTTTAAAGCTGTCTTTTTCTGTCATGGACACTTCTTAGAGATTACCCTGTTTGGCTTCTCTGACTATAGCTCCCCAACAGGCACAAATTGGTCATGTAGCACCACCTCTCAGCTTCTGCATCTGATGGTGTAGTTCCAGGCACTGCTGAAGTTGCCTTGCATTTGGCAAGAATGCCTTTTGGGCAAGTGATCTAAGGGTTCCGTGTCTGAGCCCTATGTGTTAAAATGGACATCTTTAACACAATTTCAGTAGGAGTGCAGTTTTTCCCTAAACATAGTCATCTCCTCTGCTGACACAGCCAATATCAGTTAGTAGACTTGACTATAGATTTATTGTTCAGGTGTGTATCAGACACAGTTTGCTATGATAGCCAAACTCTGGGGGATACACATCCAGCTTTCTGAGAAATCTCAATAGCTTAACAGTTTTCACTGAAGAAATCTTCACTTTTGGCCTCCTTAACCTCAGCTCTTCCTGTATGGTCTGATGGGTGTGGAACAAGGGTATGGTCTAGTGGGTGGAGACCCCCAGGCTTGGGCCACCTTCTGTGCAAGACCTGAATAGATGATATAATACCTCATATTTGGATATGGGGGTTCTGTTATTTATTTATTTATTTTTATTTTTATTTTTTTAAAAAGATGACCGGTAAAGGGATCTTAACCCTTGACTTGGTGTTGTCAGTACCATGTGAGCTAACCGGCTATCCCTATATGGGATCTGAACCCGTGGCCTTGGTGTTATCAGCACCACACTCTCCCAAGTGAGCCACGGGCTGGCCCGGATATGGGGGTTTTGTAACCTACTTTGTTCTCTATTTTGGGTTGTAGCCAGAAGAGGACAGAAGCAATCTCATTTTAATAACTTATTATACCATACAGATCTACATAATAAGAAGCCTATTAAACTAGGCTTATTTACATTGTTATTCACTAGTTTCCTATAGTTTTTATTGACTAGTTTCTTACCATAATACGTTTCATATAATTAAAATGAACAAACAAATATATTTCCTCTATTCCAAAAAGACTGGTCATTTTATAGATACCTTATTGTCCTAGCATTTGTCTAATTTGTACACCATCACTTTCCGGAGGCAAAGCAGTCTCTAGAGTTAGAGATTAATTAGTTACTTTTTCAGTTGTGTATAAGTTTTAAAGCTCCTAGAAGCTCTTGTGTCTTTTAGTGACTAGATGGGGTTCCATTAGACAATAGCCTTTTCGTAAATAAATAATTTTTTAAAAAATTAACACCATTTTGAAAAAAAACATTTTTATTATCATCACCACTCAACTTATTTGTGTTGGATTATGTACCAAATGGCCAGATCTTCTAAAGAACATCTACATAACATTTCTTTCATGTTTCAAGAGATGAAAATATCTGTATAAGGCTAAGTACAAAAGTACACAACACAGCAGACATTAAAAATCCATGTATGAGATTTTATCCCATCTGCAGCTTTTATATAGTTTGAAAAGTAGACTCTGTGAACTAAAAATTATTGTCCTTCTGTATTCCTGTGAAGTTTAGTGGAAGTGGATTTAACCTGATTACAACACTAATCAGTATGACTGATCTGATATTTACCAAAAAATTGTATTTTTCAATAAATTAAAGTCAGTGCAACACCCACACAAGCTAGAATGCTAGCTGCATCCATTCCTCACATTGAAGATATGAAACACAAACCCATTCCTCTTTCTGTGTGGGTTTGTGATCTTGTCATTTCATACTGAACATCTAGATTTCTAAGTATTTCTTTCTGTTGCTTCAAAGTCTTATAACTTTCTTCATTGATTGAGCTACATCCAGCTTCATCTTCACTCTTAATACCCATTAATTTCCTAAATTTGACGTTTTGGTCTTTGTTTCCAAAATTCAGTTTTTCCCATATTTCGGCAGACTGGGATTTGTCCACTTCTTTCTTCCCTTGCCAAAGCATTTTTCTTTTTTTGTCTTGTTCAGCAGATTTCATTGGATTCACAGCTGCTGGGTTATAGTAGCTAGGCACAGCTATTCCAGTCTCTGTGAAAGCTTTAGCTTGCAGGGCTGCCATTTGAGCTGCCGTAGCTTTCTGAGGAATTACTTGAGTTCCTGATGCCAAGAGGGTAGCAACATTGAGAACAGAACCTCCAGTAGCTGCAGCTGCTGCAGCTATTTCTTGCTGTTTTTGTTTCTCAACCATTTCCTTTTTTCACTGTTCTTGTAATTTCTTTGCCCATTCCAACCTCCTAACTAAAGCTTCTTTAGTGCATCCATCGCTGTGTTTCTGCCTCTGAAGGGAGGTGGACGAGGAGTCTCGCTTAAACTTCTGCTAGATCTTGGTTTTTCAATTCTCTTCTTTCTGTCTCGACTTCTGCTCCTTGTCCTACTCCTGCTTCTAGTCCTATGTCTTTGTCTTGATCTTGAGCAGGAATGAGACCTAATCCAACGTTTTCTTTCCCTGCTTCTTGATTGTGATTTATTCCTCTCTCTGCTTCTGGATCATGACTTCTTCCACTCCCTACTCCTGGATCGGGTCGTCTTCTGCTCCCTGCTTCTGCTACAATGGCATCTTTCACAAGACCTAGATCTTGAGTGACTTCTGCCTCTTGATGACTTTCTTTCTTTGCGTTTGTGTCTGTGCTTACCATTTTCAGATGAATTTAGTCGCTCTCTTCCTTAATCAGAAGAATATTCTTTGTCATTATGTTCCTCAGACTTGTTTTTCTTAGGGGATTTATTTTTGGATTAATGTCTTCTTGCCTCTTTGCTTCTGCTCTGGCTCCTGTGTTTTCTTCCTTCATTATCTGACTTCCATTTTCTTTTTCTTGACCTTGATCATGATCTTGAATAATAATGTTTTGAAGCTCTGGGAGAGACAGATACATCTGACTGCTCTTTTTTCTTAGCTCTACCTGGAGATGTCTTTTCTGGGGCTGTCCATCACTAGCCACCATAGTCTAGAATCCTGGCTGCTAGGGTGGCGCCTCCACTTGCTGCTTTCAACACTACCTGGCCGCCCTGAAGCTTCACCAAAGACTGAATCACTCATCTGAGAGACCCAGATGGCAATAATAAATTTAAAACACTGTAAACTTGTTTATGTTTATTAGGTATTATTTTGGAATCCTTTTATTGGGTGATAAGTGTGTCTTAAGTACTTTCAGGAAGGAGATTGGAAGGATTAAAAAGAGTTATTGGAAAGTTTACCTGTTATTTTAATTGTGCTTTAGGTTGGCTTTTAGATTCAGTGGAAAGAGCCTAGAATTGAGACTGGAAAGCCTGCATTCTAGTTCTTACTCTGCTATCATTTCTATGTACGCAGGCAAATCACTTAACCTTGGTAGTTCGGTTTTCTTAACAGAATTATAAGAGTGTTGGACTAGGTTTGAAATGTTCAAACCTCTATTTCAGGAAAGACTAGGGTTTCAGAAAGGTATATTGAAAATTGTGTAGATGTTTGGTTTGAATTTTACTAAAATTTTTTTAAAAATTGTTTTGCTACATTAACTTTTTGTATACATTGGACTAAAGCTTCTCTTGCCATCTTTATTTAACTGAACAATGTCCTTGGACTGTAAGGAACATAGTATTACTAAAAAAAAAGTAATTGATTACTGTTAATAACTACTTATCTTTCTGAATCAAAATTCTCTTGGTATGGGGCATCTAAGCAAAATCCAGAAGTTACTTGAGTATGGGTGTGAACCTTAGGGCATCTGGTGTCCATAACCCAAGATTTCAGATGTTTGTGTTCAAATCTCATTGTCCTAATTTGAGTTTTTTCCTATTAAAATGTTTATAATCTGGCTTAGATTTGAATTTATGTTTCTGTTTTAGACATTATAAACTTTATGAACAGTTCTGAGTCTTTGAAGAAATATTTATGCTCTGTTTTAACATTTGTTTTTTAGGCATATTGTATTTTAGCAGGATCATTGGTCTCTGAAGGAGGTATGTACTGTCACAGAGTATCTCTTTATTACTAATTTAGTAATATATATTCAGCAGTCCATTATTACAGTTGTTAAGTTCTGTTGATTAAGGAAAACTGTGGGAATAGGAATCTAAGCTTTGTCTACTTTTAGAGAGTCTTTGTATAATATACTATGGTTGTTTTTGTAAAGGATGGGGGCAAGGGGAAAGCTATGTTTTGTTCTTGAGTATCATATTATAATGTTCAGAACATTTGAAATGGAGTATGAAAACATAACTATACTGAATTTTTAAAAATCAGGTTTTTAGTAGTTTAATCAAAAGTTTCTTTTCGCAATATGAATATTTCAAAGTTTCTGAAATATATGGCTATATAGCAGTTTATGACAGAGCACTGCTACTATCACTGTGAAACTGCCTAATTCATAGTATCTTTACTCCTGAAACATAATCACTTTCTATGTGTAGTGTTCTCTTCATCTGTTTTTTTAAATTAATACAAGGGTACTTCAAAAAGTTCTTAGAAAGATAGACTTAAAAGGTAATACAAATCTTTCTATGAACTGGAAAGATAGACTTAAAAGATAATACAAATCTTTCTATGAACTTTTTGTAGTACCCTCGTATTATTTTTAATTAACAGATCATAACTATATATTTATAGATCCCTTCATCTTTGATAGTCCATAAAATTGTGATAATACCACTTGACTCAAAAGGTTGGGACAATCGAAAGTGGTTGTGCTTAAGTGTGGTACCTGCCAAATAGTGGCTGTTTAATAAATTAAGGCTGTTGATATAGCAATTATATTTAATTATTATGGTTTAGAAATAAGGAATTAGGGTCTTGATAATGACTAGTTAATATAGAACTTTTCCTTATTGCCAACCCTGGTGTTAAAATGTGGTACTTATTTATTTAGCTTTTGAAATGCCACCTTTAAAGTTTTGAGGTATGAAATTTTTTCCTTGCTGATATGAATGCTTTTCTTTCAGCAACACTTCTTGTTGCTGTAAATGAACTTCGTAGGAGTGCTCGGGCCAAAGGAATGTCATTTTACAAATATGGTATGTATTTTAGAAACCAGGGGTTTATTTCATCTCCTTTATTTGCTTAAAATTACCTAGTACTATTGCTTTGTGCCTAATAGATGTGTTCAAAATGTTATTGCAATGGCCTCCCTATGTGGCTCTTATGTATATATCACCTCTTTTAAAAGAGAAATGTAGTGTAGTTTGAACATGGATATTTTATATTTGGATTTGACTTAAGCGAAGTACTGTATTTCTATATATGCTTATCTGACTTGAGAAAGTAATTTGACTTTATATATCAGTTACTGTTGACATGTAAGCTAAGAAATTATATTTACATTGGACAAGGTTTTTAAAATCATGATTTCTTATATTTTTTAAAATCTTAATTTAATCTTGATTTTAAATGGATACTTATCACCTGATGGTATCAAATTAAGGTTTTAGTAATTTTCTTTACTTGTCTCTCCCCCATTGATTAAGTAATGGAAAGTCGTGATCCTAGTACAAATGTTATATTATTGGAGGATACTGCAGCAGTCTTGGGAGTGATAATAGCAGCTACTTGCATGGGCCTTACTTCTATAACAGGTAAATATTTCTTAAATTACAGGTGGTTTATTTGTCCCTACTTAAATAATTCTCTCATATATGGGAATTTTCTCTTATATTATTGAGTAATTTTAAACCAATAGATTGTTAAATGTTAATTCCATACTAATTATTGATTTGTGTAAGATATTTGGTCAGTAAAAGTATTCAGGTTTCTCTGAATTAGACATAAGTCTACTAGTAGAGGATTTTTGTAATGCTGTAAACCTTTCTATAGGTTTATTAAGATAATATGAGAGAACTTTAATAAACTCTGAAGTTCTAAATAAATATGTATTATGGCTCTTGTTCATTTGTTTTCTTCCAGTTTTAGTGGCAATAATAACTGCTGTTGTCTTCTGTTTCCTTAACTCTCTTTTTGTTTGTTACATCCTCATTTTGGTGGCTAGTTAAGTGTTTTGAGGGATAGTACAGAAAAACAGGTAAATGAGAAGACAGAAAAACCATTTTTTAAAATTTTGTAAAACAGCCATTTAGTAAGAAAAGACTAAATTTATAAAGTTGGAATTCTGTTGGAATGGAACTTTTCCCATTCTTCCTTATTTGTCCTTATGTATTTAAAATAATTTTAGGTGACGAGCTTTCACAGTTCTGCAGTGTTTCTTCAAATAGTCTGAAATACGAATAGCTCTTTCTCAATTTGAATGCTCATTTCAAGACTAAACCAGCATTCTCTGATGTTCACTGTGACCTGAAATATTTCTAAAAATATTGGTTTTTTGGTGCCCTTATAGTTTTAGACATTTTTTTGTATATAAATTATTAGCAAAATTTTAGGCTTAAGAAAAGTGTGACTTGATGTATAAGTCAACTTTTAATTGATTTATTTTCTTTTACATAATAATAGAAACCAGTTAAATCAAAGTTATAAAAATATGTATGAGACTGTTTCACATGAATTAAATTTTATTTAATTAGCCAAATTAGTTTATATAAATAACATGCCAAGAAATATTTTTCTTAAAAAAGTGTTTTCTTCCAGCTAATAGTCATATGATTTCTGTAGGATTATTTATACATGTGTATACTCTTAAATAAAAATAATTATTTAAATTTGAATTTCTGAAGAGCAATATTTGATTTTGAACATTATAATTACAAACCTCCTATTAGATTATGTTACAAGTGGATCATTTTTAACACAGTACAGATAAGTGAATACTTTTTAGTGTTATGATTTGACTAAATATTAATAAAACTAGTATATATCTTGAGATTTTTAGCAAAATAAATGTGTTTTATCAAGCTTTAAAAGAGTTAAATATTATATTGATGCCATTTCACCTTTCGAATAAAAACACTTCAAATCATAAAAGTCATGTGTGTAAAATTTATTATAAAGATTTTAAAAATATTGGTGTCTGTTATATAAATATTACCTATACATTCAAAGATAGTAAGTCAGCCTTTCTCTTGGTTCTGGGAGAGTTAAGCCCTAACAAACTATGGTAAATGTTGCAATCAGAATCACCTGGAAGGCTTGGGGAAACATAGAATGCTGAACCCCACCTCCAGAATTTCTGATTCTGAAGGTCTGGGATGAGGCCTGAGGATTTGCATTTCTACCAAGTGATACTGATGTTGCTGGCCCAGGAACCACACTTTGAGAACTACCACTTTAAGGCACCCATAGCATGTAATCAATTAACTTCTTTCCTTTGTATTTAGAATGGTACTAGCTATATATCATCTCTGGTAGAATGAGAACAGAAATCACACGTATCATTTTCTGTAGGGCTTAATTCTCATGCAGAATGTTGGTAGGAATAAGACACAAAAAATGGTTATTTCTTTCAGCTTTTGTTTTTTTGTTGTTGTTTTTTTTTCTTTGTCTGTTTTCGTGACCGGCAAGGGGATCGCAACCCTTGGTGCGGGGTCACCCGCACTGCGCTCAACCAGTGAGCGCACCGGCCATCCCCATATAGGATCCGAACCCGCGGCGGGAGCGCCGCTGCGCTCTCAAGCGCTGCACTCTCCCAAGTGCGCCACGGGGCCGGCCCTTTCTTTCAGCTTTTGATTTCACAATTATTTTGTCTACCTGGCATAGGAAAATTATTACTGATGTATCTAAAAGAAATGCACTCTTCATTATGTCATTAGTAAGTATATGTTGTCTCTAATCTGAAAGTGCTCTGAACCCTCATCCATGTGATGACCAGGTGCAAGAAACAGTTTGTAAATAATTAAGTTACATAGTACTTAGGTAATATGAAGCAAGTTGTAGCATCCCCATTTTGTAGTATAGTAAAACTATTAGGAGTCACTAAAGGAGGCAATTAAGGAATTAGGAATTAATTTCAAATCCCTTGAATACTAGTTCTGGTTCTTTGCTCTCTAATGCTCATTGAAATAATAGAAACTGTTAACTTACTGATTTCTTACGTGTTTTATTTAGGCAATCCACTGTATGACAGCCTTGGTTCTTTGGGTGTAGGCACCTTATTAGGTGTGGTCTCAGCATTCCTCATCTATACTAACACAGAAGCACTCTTAGGGCGATCCATCCAGCCAGAACAAGTACAACGACTTACTGAACTCCTGGAGAACGACCCATCAGTAAGGTCAGCATTATTCCAGTGATGCTATTAAGGCTTACAAAAACATACTAAAAAAGAGAAATGCTTGGTTTGTAAATACTTCCAGAAGAAGTTTTGGATTCCTAGTCTTCAGAACTTTTTAATTTATTACTTTTCAGAATTTTTTTTTTTTTTTTGATGAAGCAAGGATTCATTTAGGAAACTCCTTATAAAATTTCCTTTTAAG
>NW_007745750.1:0-14379 GCF_000696425.1 Galeopterus variegatus
CTGTCTTTTTGGTATTCCAGTGTCACTCTTCTTTACTTGGGATTCCTGTCTTTTTGGTATTTCAGTCTCACTTTTCTTTAGTTGGGATTCTTGTTTTTTTGGTATTCTGGCCTCATTCATCTTTACTTGGGATTCCTGTCTTTTTGGTATTCCAGTGTCACTCTTTATTACTTGGGATTCTTGTCCTGGTGGTATTCCGGCCCCACTCTTTATTACTTGGGATTCTTGTTTTTTTGGTATTCCAGTGTCACTCTTCTTTACTTGGGATTCCTGTCTTTTTGGTATTTCAGTCTCACTTTTCTTTACTTGGGATTCTTGTTTTTTTGGTATTCCAGTGTCACTCTTCTTTACTTGGGATTCCTGTCTTTTTGGTATTCCAGTGTCACTCTTTATTACTTGGGATTCTTGTCCTGGTGGTATTCTGGCCCCACTCTTTATTACTTGGGATTCTTGTCCTTGTGGTATTCCTGCCTCACTCTTCTTCACTTGGGATTCCTGTCTTTTTGATATTCCAACCTCACTCATCTTTACTTGGGATTCTTGTTTTCTTGGCATTCTAGTCTCACTCTTCTTCACTTGTGCTTCCTGTCCCTGTGGTGTGCCCATCTCACTCTTATTTACTTGGGATTCCTGTCTTGTTGGTATTTCAGTCTCACTTTTCTTTACTTGGGATTCTTGTTTTTTTGGTATTCCAGTGTCACTCTTCTTTACTTGGGATTCCTGTCTTTTTGGTATTCCAGTGTCACTCTTCTTTACTTGGGATTCCTGTCTTTTTGATATTCTAACCTCACTCATCTTTACTTGGGATTCTTGTTTTCTTGGCATTCTAGTCTCACTCTTCTTCACTTGTGCTTCCTGTCCCTGTGGTGTGCCCATCTCACTCTTATTTACTTGGGATTCCTGTCTTTTTGGTATTTCAGTCTCACTTTTTTTTACTTGGGATTCTTGTTTTTTTGGTATTCTGGCCTCACTCATCTTTACTTGGGATTCCTGTCTTTTTGGTATTTCAGTCTCACTTTTCTTTACTTGGGATTCTTGTTTTTTTGGTATTCTGACCTCACTCATCTTTACTTGGGATTCCTGTCCTGGTGGTATTCCTGCCTCACTCATCTTTACTTGGTATTCCTGTCTTTTTGGTATTCCGGCCCCACTCTTCTTTACTTGGGATTCCTGTCTTTTTGGTATTCCGGCCCCACTCTTTATTACTTGGGATTCTTGTCCTTGTGGTATTCCTGCCTCACTCTTCTTCACTTGGGATTCCTGTCTTTTTGATATTCCAACCTCACTCATCTTTACTTGGGATTCTTGTTTTCTTGGCATTCTAGTCTCACTCTTCTTCACTTGTGCTTCCTGTCCCTGTGGTGTGCCCATCTCACTCTTATTTACTTGGGATTCCTGTCTTGTTGGTATTTCAGTCTCACTTTTCTTTACTTGGGATTCTTGTTTTTTTGGTATTCTGGCCTCACTCATCTTTACTTGGGATTCCTGTCCTGGTGGTATTCCTGCCTCACTCATCTTTACTTGGTATTCCTGTCTTTTTGGTATTTCAGTCTCACTTTTTTTTACTTGGGATTCCTGTCTTTTTGGTATTCCGGCCCCACTCTTCTTTACTTGGGATTCCTGTCTTTTTGGTATTCCAGTGTCACTCTTCTTTACTTGGGATTCCTGTCCTGGTGGTATTCCGGCCCCACTCTTTATTACTTGGGATTCCTGTCCTTTCAGTATTCTGACCTCACTCTTCTTTTCTTGGGCTTCCTGTCCTTGTGGTATTCCAGCTTCATTCTCTGTCTTGACTTCCATTCCTATCTTGTCTTTCTCTGAATCAGTGCCTTTTCCTTTTCTTTTTGGCTCCTTTTTTCTTGTTGATATCAGGTATTCATCAGAATCTGTAAATATAATTTCATTCTTTAGTGCTTCCTTGCTTTCTTCTTGGCTATTCTGAGAAAGTGTAGTGCCTCCACTTTTTAGAATCTGGGCTTTGGAATCTGATTGTATTGCAAGTTGTCCATCCATGTAACCTGTAAATATAATTGAGCACACAACAAAAGTACATGATTCAGATATCAAGTATTTTCTATTTTCCTCTTGATATTGGTTTCTTTTTTATTTTTATTTTTGTCTTAAACTTGACAAACTGGAAATAACTTGAGATTTTCCTGAAAATATAAAATGGTAGATTTCTACACATAAAATTGTAGAAGTATTGATACAATTCTAGACTCTTTTCAGTAAATTGGATGATTAATGAGAGGAAAGCCTAAATGTACTATAAATAAACTGGCATTTGTTCAGTCGATTATGGCCAATAAATAATGCTTAGGGGCAAACAGGTGATGTATTCTGAAAAGAAATAGAATTTATTTTAAGTAAAAATTATGGAAAGAAGCAATAATTATTTCTTAAAATAGAGAAAGGAGACTCAAATATGCTTTCCATATTGAATAAAAACATATCTCATTATGCAAAGGTAATAATAATAATACTAGCTGATAATTATTAAGTGCTTACCATATACCAGGCACTCACTGAGCATTTTATGTATTAAATCATTTAATCCTCACAACAACCATATAGTGTAACTACTATTATTATCCCCATCTTACATATGAAGAAACTGAGGCACAGAAAGCCTAAATAAATGTGAATAAGGTCTTGTAATCAGTAGGTGGTAGAGCTGGGATTTGAACCTGAGTAGTCAGACTCCAAAGTTCAGTTTTAATTATCACCTTAGACTGCTTCTTGCAATATCTGCTAACTCACTTTGAAAAAATTTCAGGTACTTTTATCATGTGCAGGTAAATCAGCTCTGCTATGTTTCAATTTCTGTGTGAACTAATAAACTTGAATTTGTTAGATTCTGCTAAGTATTTTTTTTTTCTTTGTAACTTTGTTCCTAAATTAAGTAAAAGAAATATCTAAGCTACCAAGGAGAATTGTTTGGGTTCTTGCTGTGGAGAAGAGGCGTGTCTGATTTTGAGAAAACCTAATATTTAATACAGTAAAATGAATACTGAATTTAAAAGCTGAATCAGAAGACTTGGGTTTACTATCCTTGCTAACTGGGTTTATTTGGATAAATCGGTTAGTCCCCAAAGACTCACTTTCCTTGTGTTTAGTCTGTTCTGCTCACTTCATAGAATTATTAAAAGTTTTAGACAAATGTTAAAGTACCAGACCTTTGGAGACAGACTGGTTTAAATTCTGGCTCCACACCTTACCAGCTGGGTGACCCTGGGCAGACTTCATTTTCTTGTCCATGAAATGAGGGCAATTGTAATAGATACCTCACAGAGGTGTTATCAGGGTGAAATAATGTTATTTAGGTAAGCCTCAGTATAGTGCACGGAACATAGTAAGTAATCAATAAATATTGGCTATGACTACTACTAAATAAGATCGTACAGGCACAAACTCTCTGACCCAGTCAAGACAAGGCACTCTTAGTTCCCAATAAATAATTTGTAAGAATGGCTAATCGTATTACAGGAAGATTTCTTGCTTAAAAATTAATTATTGAACTTTAACTTCAGGATTTTATCAGTAGTAAACATGAGGCACACCTGTATTAGGGAAGAAGCTAATTATAAACCAAAAGGAATATTATAGTTCAGTGTTTTCTGGTATTTTATCTTTCTTATTTTAAGCTTTTGACACCAAAATAAAAATAACATTAGGAACCTTGCAGTAAGAACCCTTTTGTGTATTTTCCCCTGTAATGCTCTTCATTAAAATATGGCTACTAACTTTTTATTCTAAACAAACCCGTTTCCAATTTTTTAATGAAAATCAGTGGTAGTATATCCCAAACATTGCTAAATTGAGGAAGATAATCCAGAATATTTTGGTCTTTGATAGTGCTACCAGTGGACAAAAGTTTGGGGAGTATGGTGAGATGTGGAACAGTATAGAGAAGACAGTGTTTTTCCACTGAAGCTTCTAACCTTAAACACTGTGGAATGTACTCCTCAAACAAGGTGATTTTTCTTAACATAGGAATATTTTTAGTTTTACTGTATATTGGGGTAATTGTTTACTACTGTGTGTGATACTGCATGGCCCATTTAAAAACCCAAATTTACCTTCTAAATTGTATAGATTTTGTCAGCCAAAATTAAATATTCTAGGATTTAATGAAGCACTCATTTTTTATTCTAACTATGCCTTTCTTAATTTCATAGAATTAAAAGAATTTTTATTCTTTTTCCCATTACATTGAAAAATACCTCTGGTCACTTGCAATTGTATCTTCATACCCTTGATTATTTTAATATCTTTGCTGCTATCTTTTCTATCTTGGACTTAATTAACATAGATTAGATTTGCCAGAGTTTATTTTTCAGGAACCTAGCTATCCCATAAAGTGAAGTTCACTTTTATTTCAACTTTGCATCGCAGAATTAAGCCACAAATTATTATTTCACCACATTCTAAGTTCCTTTCTTTTTTCTCTCAGGTTTCAAGATAGTGCATAAATCTTTTCTTTCCCTTGGACCTCATAATCATTCTATACTTACCATGTAAATCTTTATAATATAAAGGTTTGTAAGCTCTGTCTGAAAATCCATTTATTTCAGGCAGTAGCCCATGCAACAAAATTCTAGTACAATCAAAAGATTTAATGAAGACTTTGGGGATCATTGTAATGTGTCCAGGCTGATTAAAAATTAATGTTTAAAAATTTTAAATTGGTTTAATTTTTGCTAAAACTGAAAGATATCACAAAATCACTATCACATTAATAGTTTTAATTATATGATACTTAAAATACTGTAGAAAATCTGGCCCTCACATCATGGGCAGGAGGGAGGACAATCAGCTTTGTACCTCATGAATATTTGTAATAAATACATTTTTTTTAAATGTAGAAAATAGAACATGGGCTTTATTAGGGAACTAATCTTAGATTCTTAATCCAGTGGTTGGCAGGGACAGCACAATCAGATCTAGATTCTAAAAGATCTGTTAAGCATCAGAGTGATGTCATTATATTTTTCAGGCCATAAATTACATTTTAAAAGATTATATACTTATTAGCTGAATGTGGAGGTGAAAAGTAAGTGAATTAGCTTGAGAGGATGATAATGTTTCATGGTCTGATGTCTTAAATTTTTCTTTGAACACTGAATTAAACCTTAACCTCTTTTTTCTAAAAATATCAATTGGGAAGAATGTGTTTGAAAGATTATATCAATAAGTATATCTTTTACAAGAAAATTAGAAAAATTAAACTGACTTTTTTTTTCTGGCAACTTTAAAAAATGTACTCATTAAAAACTAATTTACCTCCAGGAAGAGATTTGGCCTGTGATCCCTTCTCAGAGAGAGTCAGGTTGACCCACAAAATTAGCCATCACAGCTCTCTTTCTTTTTGTAAGGGAAACACACAAGATCACAGTTCTATTACTGTCCCTAGGTGGGGAGGGCATTTGAGGAATGTAGGCACCTCATGACTGCTCTGAATGCATACTATTTTTTGTACCATGAAATCAAAAGAAAATAATTGCCCCTTTCAACTTTATCTGTCCTCCCTCCTCCCAAATCCACCCTCTTTCTAGTGTAAACTGAGAAGGAAGAATGGAGCTTAAACATGGTTAAATATAAAGACACATTTTGTGTTTGTCAGTGTTTGGAATGTTTGAAATGCTTAAAATGTGTCTCACTAGATTTGTTTTATTTGCTTCTTATGATTACATATTTACAGAATTTTAAGAAAGTATTATTTTATTTTGTTTTATATGGTTTCCTTGAAGAGCTGAGCCATGCATTAAATAATCTCAGTATACTGAAATTTGAATTTAGAAAAAAGTCAAACATTGCCTTAAATAGAAAGTCTTCTATTTTTAAAAGGATTCTTTTGCATACATTTAATTATACAGCTTCTCTAGTAGATATATATTTGTATTTACAGACATTTGATTTACAGATAAGGTTTCATGACTAATCACAAAACGGGCATTTGTGATTCAGTATAGGAGGCAATGTGTTGGTATGGAAAGAGTATGTACTTCAGAAAAGTCCTGGAAAACTGGGTTGGAATGTCCTGGGTTTAAATCCTGACACTGCTGTTTACCATCTCTTAAACACTGGGCAAATATTTGAGCCAGTTTTCTGATCTGTAAAGAGGGGATAATAATAGCTACCAGGCAAGGCTATGGTGAGAATAAGAAATAAGAGATACTGTTTTTGAAAGTGCCTAGCACAGTGTACAGTATGTAGAAGGTGCTCAATACCTACTGTCCCTCAAAGGTAAAGTTATTTAGAAGGCAACAGAAAATAAATGAGATTTTTTCTTAGTTTTTTTTTTTTTTTCTATTAACATGATTCAGAGGGCCTTCACTTATAACTAAAAAGGAGTTCCAAATTCCCAGCAAAGAACTAGTAGAACTCAGGAACCAATTCTTCTTTCATTAAATTTTGCTGGGAATCAGAGAGGAGTTATTTTCCAGAGTCTAGAAGATGGCTGGAGATTATGGCATCCTTTCATATGAACTTCATCTCCTCTACAGCAATCTGTCCAAAATTAATTATGTAAAATCTTTGAAGATTCTGGGGAATAGGGATATTTAAAATGACTTTAGAAGCACACACCTCTATTTTTGGAGTAGAAACAGCCAGACCAGGAAGAAAGATGTAGAGAAAGGGGAACCCCCCTGCACTGTTGGTGGGACTGTAAATTGGTGCAGCTATTATGGAAAACAGTATGGAGATTCCTTAAACAACTTCAGATAGAATTGCCATATGATCCAGCAATTCCACTGTTGAGTACATACCCAAAGGAATGGAAAGCATCATGTTGAAGAGATACCTGCACCCCATGTTTATTGCAACTCTATTTACCACAGCCAAGAATTGGAACCAACCTAAATGTCTATCATCAGATGACTGGATAAGGAAAATATGGTGTATATACACAATGGAATGTTACTCTGCAGTAAAAAATGATGAAATATTGCCATTTGCAGCAACATGGGTGAACTTAGAGAAAATCATATTAAGTGTAATAAGCCAGGCACAGAAAAAGAAATACCATATGTTCTCACTCAGGAGTGGGAGTTAAAATACTAAACATATAAATAAAAGAAAGAAAGAAGGATATAACTTTCACAATAATACACTGAACTTTCAAAAGGAGAGCTGAGGTTACTGGAAGCAGGAAAGGAGGGGGAGGAGGAATTGGTAAAGGGCCACGAATAGCAATGACAGTGTATATTACTGAATATAATAATTATTCTGATTTGAGCATCACATATTGTACACGAGTATTGATATTTAACTTCGTACCCCACAGATGTGTACAATCAACTATGTTACAAATAAATAAATAAGAAGAAACAGCGAGGCCAGAAAATAACTATAAGCAATGTAAAATATCAGAGTTGAGAATAGATAAGGAACTTACCCATAGGAGATAGTGCTAAAAATAAAACACCAAATATAGATCAGTGGGGATTTTCTAACTCAAGGAGAACCCACTTTCCAATGATATCTTTTCTAGGTGCAGAAACAGGACCTCCAAGGAGTATAATACTCTCTGTTTCATCCTCAGGAGTGCTGCTGGACAAAACTCCACATCCCACTCCAGAGAGGGTTATCTTTAGGTTGCCATTTAGTTAATGTAAGGATTAGAATTCTTGGGTAAGTAATATCAATACTACTGAAATTCAGATTATTCCATTTCCTATTTTTCTTTGTTCTTTCACAAATCAGTCTTTTACTTACTCTCCTGATCAGTTTGAAAAATATGTATTGTTGGTCAATTACCAAAATCACCATCTTGTCCTGACACTTATTTTTTCTTGTCAATCTGAGGGGATTCCCTTTTTCAGTAAAAATTATCAGATACCAAATTATAGCACAGAGAAAATAGACTCTGTTGTGGTAGAATAATTGGGAATATATACTACTAATAATCCGTAGTAGTAAATGATTAGAATAAAATACAAGACCATTATATTTTCTTCCAAAAGGAAAATAGATAAGAGGAAATCAAAATTGAAATATGAGGAGACCACTTATTTAAGAATATTGCCTACTTTAAGGTAGAATAACTTGTAATACAAGAAAATTTGGGAACAAGAACTCAAAGGTCCTAGACACAGAAATAAGGGAAGGAAATGATCCACACTTCCTGATTTTTCCAGATCTGTCTACCGAAAGAAACCATGGCACACACATCAGGAGGTATTGGGCTTTCTCTTCTTCCTAATCCCCAAGCCTCTGCACTGGGTGGAATCTGTGTTGTTAACAAGTTCCAATTATTTAAATGTGGGAAATCTACATTTCCTTTCCCCCTTTTCTTGGCCTTTTCCTGGGTGGAATCTGTGTTGTTAACAACTAAGTTCCAATTATTTAAATGTGGGAAATCTACATTTCCTTTCCCCCTTTTCTTGGCCTTTTCTGCTTTAGAAAGGAATAAGTTATCTAAGTAATGGAGATAGACCATTATAAGAAATACCTTGTGATAAATAGAAAAATAAGAAAAAATAAGAAAGACCTTGTGATAAACTACTTTAAAATAGCCTTTATTTTTACTTAATCATTAGCAATTTCATTGAGTTTCAAGATTACAGTCTATGAAATATGGGATACATAATGGTCTTGCTTACAAGATGTGTGCTAACACTGCTCACTGACATTATTTGATATGAAATATTTAAGGTACAGTCATTTCCAGGTACTGAAATATGAGTATGGGTATATCTCTTGTGTTGATATTACTTGGTACACCTAACATAAGAAGCACAAAATAATAAGCAAGCTTGAAATTGTGAGAAACACAATACCAGGATTGTTTAGCAGAAATGAAAATGTGGAGTTAGGACACTTACACCTTATAGCAGGAGTTGGCAAAACACAGCCCGTGGAAGTCAGAAAAAGCTTATTCTCTGCAGCAGTGAGGGTTCAAGTTTAGATGTGATCAAATTTATAGAGGGGAGGACAAAGATCAGCTTTTCTCCTTCATCTTCAACTCTGTTTGCATTTTGCTGTCTGTCTCTCCTTATATTCTCATTTGCTATATCTCCTCATTTTATTATTTCTACCTTGTTATCTTTTGGGATTTTATTCTGTGATCTTATAGTTTCAGGTTGATATATAAACTTCTTACTGTGTTATTTTGACGGTCTTTCCTGAGATCTGACCCCAGCATATTTTGTCAGCATTGATTCTCTTTGTTTCTCTTTTGTGAATGAATTCTCTAACCAGAGGAACAACTTTTTTTTTCTTCTGTGCTTTCCATGTGGTTTCCTGTTTCTGTGGGCCTTTAATTTACCAAAAAACCCAAAACCAATCAAACCAAAACAACAATAACCAAAAACAACAAGAAAGCTATTTGAAATTTAAAAGAATACTAGAAAATGTGGAGGAAAGGAGATGGAAAACAATTTGACTCTCAGGGTTCAGAGTGGTCAGATGTCGAAAGTGTCAGTGGAAAGGAAGGAACCAGATGCTACAGGAGACCAGAAGAAATGGAGAAAGACATTAGGAATTTACTGGTTGCTATTGGACCAATTGCTAAAAAGAAAATAGATTAGTTTTTAAAAAAATTTATGGGCTAAGTTCCCATTGAAAATCTACTTGGAACACCAGAAAAGGGACTTTGTGGAAATATCAAATCTTACAAGAATGTGCTATCCCTGAAGTCAATTTTAACTTCACTTTACTAACTGAAATACCCAAGCCATTTTGGAAGGCCTGTGTGGGGGGTTATATGTGTAAAAGTCACTTTTTCTAATGGAACAAACGTTTTTTTAAAAAAAACATTCTTAACCAGGGCAGAGAGTCACGTCCTTTCAGAAGACTGGTTAACAGGTAAAGGTTACTAACTTATTTATTCATCTTTTTTGTCTTTTGATATTCTTTCTTCTTTTCAATTCCCTACTGCCACTGCCATGCTCGTAGCAGTCTTTTTTTTTTTTTACAGTGCAGAAAGTTTGTTTTTAATTATAAATTTTTAGACTTTTGTTATGATAATTTTTCTATGCTTTTTCTTTCTGATAATCTCTGGGGTTTAAACAGAATTCTAAAGCTGGCTTGGGAAATAACATGTGTTAGAAGAAACCTGCTAGATATTTTGTGATTTAAAAGTGTAGCAGAATTAAGAAAGAGAAAAGGAATTATATATGGGGTTTATATCTTGCTATGGACAGAATGTTTGTGTTCCCCCAAAATTCATGAGTTGAAGCCCTCATCCCCAATGTGATGGTATTTGGAGGTGGGGGTTTTGAGAGGTAATTAGGTCGCGAGGGTGGAGCCTTCATGAATGGGATTAGTGTCCTTATAAGAAGAGATCATCTCTTTCTACCATATAAGGATATAGCAAGAAAGCAGCTGTCTGCAAACCAGGAAGAGAGCCCTCATCAGGAATTAAATCAGCTGGCACGTTGATCCTGGGATTCCCAGCTTCCAGACGGTGACAAAAATATGTTCTTTAAGCCACCTGGTTTATGGTATGCTGTTACAGCAACCTGAACTAAGACATAAAGATGCTACTTGCACATTTCCCAGAGGTGTTAGAATAGAGAAGAACGAGGATGTTATAATGACAAATAAGAAATCCCAAGAGCTGAAATTTTCTGATCCTCTTCCATAGTCCTAAATTTTTCATGGTGGATATTTCTGAATAGGCAAAATGGAGATGAGTTTAGACCTTCTTCCTTTTCTTTTCTTCTATGAAAATTTAAAACTCTGCAAGAGTTAGTAATGCTTATTTAATTTAAATTTTGTTCTTTTCTTTCTATTTCAATCTCTAATCTCATGCTATCTCTATTCTTCCCCTTCCATGATAACATTCTAGGTCTCCATTACTTAGATAACTTATTCCTTGCCTTATATCTTAAGGAATTCTACTTTTTTATGACAAGCCCACATTATATCTGTAATCTTTATCCTTTGCATCAATAGATTTTTCACTTAAAATCAATACTTTTAGAAAATGCAGAAAAACCTGAATGCAAATGAGATGGGGAAATATGCCTCTTAGGTTTTGGATTAATATGAGTGAATATAGCCAATCGGAGCATGGAATCCAAATGCTGTGGAAAGCCAAGGGACGCTCGAAGAGCCAACCAAGCAGCACGTTGGTGGGTTTTGAAAAGAATTCTAATAATCAATCCAATACAAAGTTTAACCTTTTAAAAATTCAGTTACTAATCATATTCTTTATAGCAGGAGCGAATAAGAATTCCTGAGACCAGCTGACCACTCTCCCTCCTAAGAAGGAAGCTGCAATGAAATAGGATAGGTCAACCCCTTTGTTGTTTTTATTCAGTAACCTAAGGCCAGAGGGCAAAGCTAGAGGCATGAGTATACCTACAATTTCAAATAACCTGTATGTAACTGGAGTGGTGGGGGATGGCATGCAGTATTAGGAATTATTAATATTTAGATATTAGTTTTCAGTATCAAACATTCGTTTCACACAATTACTATAGATACGCATTATTTCGAGTCGTGATTGACTGTAAAGACTTATCACAATAAGTTAAAAATTTATTCTTTGCTCTTAGATCATTTAGAAGAGTTGAAATATAGTCATTTGGTAAAAATGTCTGGCCTTATGTGTGGGTGGAGGGAATATGGAAAGCTGCTGAAAGATTGGCGAGTTTATCAGGAAATCTTATCCAAATCAAAGTCATACATCCACCTAGCATCTTGAACAGAATTTGTCTTAATGCTAATGCTCCTAACAATTGTAAGAATGGACAAAAGTTTTATAATCTGATAAAAATATCCAGTCCTCCTACAGCATTCACAGTGCTTGGACTAGCTAATGTTAACTTAGAATGAACTCTTTATGACTGGCAAATAAAGGACTAAATTACTAGAGGTACTTCAGAATTTTGTACCAAAACGTATAAAAATAGACCTTTTCTAGGGGTGTTACTTTGTAAGAGTAATGATCTCTCTTGCTAATAAGAGATGATAAGTCAATCATTCACAATCACTGTAACATGGAAACTTTAAGTCTGTTCTAGGAGCGACAGGTGAGGAGGGGGAAGTATATACTATTATGTTTCTTAGGAAGTCAGGGGAAAAGCAGAATTCCATATTCACTGGTGAATTTTGAAAAAGTGCTTCTCTTGAAAATTCTCAACTGAAAAGTGTGCTAAAGCAGACCCTTGACACATAGTAAAAGGAAGGAATTAAATGTTGCCACATTCAAACTTAGATTTTATGATTTTCTGGCCTTCTCTTTTTTGTCTGAGAGACCCAATTTCTCTGCTCTTTCTGTCTTCTCATCTTCGGATTTCCCTTGTGGCTTGATTTGTTGTTAATAAAATGTTTAAACTGTCACCAGCAATTGTTTTCCCTTTCTGTTTTTTTCTATACCAGTAGAGATTTATGCTTTCCACCAATTTATAAATAAGTTAGTCGGTTCTAGTAATGTGGAGGAAGGAGAATGAGAACATCAGATTTGCAAGGAAGTGATTAGAAATAATACCAAATAGAGATAATACAAATTAAAATTTTAGAGATATTAAATAATTTATCCAAAGGCACATATCTGCTATTTTAGCTGGGATTTGAACCTAGGTCTGTCTGATTCCTTTCTTAACTGCCATAATATATTTATTACCTTTGCATCTTTTTGCCAATTAACATCATGCAAGTAGTTTTATTTCATATTTAGAATTGTTCCTGGGCCGGCCCCGTGGCTCACTCGGGAGAGTGCGGCACTGGTAGTGCCGAGGCCTTGGGTTCGGATCCTATATAGGGATGGCCCATGTGCTTGCTGGCTGAGTGTGGTGCAGACAACACTGTGTGGAGGGTTGCAATCCCCTTACCAGTCAAAATGAAAAAAAAAAAAAAAAAAAAAATTGGCTAACTGTAGTTATTTTCCTTCCTCTCCCCACACTTAGCATGTCTCCCTGCTTTTCCTCTATTCCTCTTTGTTATCTCCACATTTTTATATCCCACCCTGTATGTTTTTCCTTTTTGCAGTATGGAAAGTTTTACTTGTTTTTAGGAAAAAAAATGCTTCTCTTATACTTAGTCCCTTAGTCAAATGTTTATTCTTTCATTGAGAAATTAATCACTCAGCAGACTACTGAGCGAGAGGGAGAGCAGAGATGTGTAAATAGAAGCATTAAGTGGAATTTGGGTCAGATTTAGGAAAACCTTTTTCCTCATTTTTGAATCCCAATTTGTACTAGATATATGAAAAGAAAAGGAACTTACTGATAGGTACCGCCTCATGTGCTAAAAACCAAACACAAAGTGTTAATATGGGTTGACACTGATAATGGAATTGACAATGATAAGAGAATTAGTACTGATATTGTTTCCAGACAGGAATTTCTGGGATGAAAAGGAAGCCTTTTATATGTTACTTTAGTCTCTTTTTTCCAGTAATATAGTCATTTTGAGAAGTTGAAAGGTGAGTTATTTTCCCTTTATTATATAGTTTCTCTTGGAAATTGAACTACCACAGAGCTGGAAAAGCCTCATTTCCTTTAAATTTTGCTTCCATTTTCATTCCACTCTTCTGTCATTGCTTACTTTTTCGTAAGTTGTCCCACTCTTCTCTGTCATTTCTAACTTATATTGAATTGAAAACGTATTGATTTTGTTGAAAAGTCAGTAGAGCCAATCCCAAGAGATTTTTATCCCATTCTTAGTTATTTCTGTTTATCGGTTTTATTTTCCAGATACTACTCAGTAACCAAGGGGGAAGAAATTGGTCAATTGTATGCAAAAATGAATAAAGGGCAATCCCAGCAGAGTTAGAAATGAGGACAGCCTTCGCTTTTCCTGCTCTCCTCCTCAGGCAGTCGCGTATGACCTCTACTATGTCCTTAAATGAGCCTTTTTAAGTATGTAAAGTCTTGTTTGTTTTTAGCAAGACGTTTTAACTTACTAGGAAAAAATCAATCATGTTTATTTTTTTCCATTAATCTTTGTGGTCTAGGCTTTGTATAACATCATAAATATTCTAACAGAATTCTGGTAATTTGAAGAGGGTGTGAGAAATGAAAATGCCAGTGTTTCTCTTGAAAAGGAAACAGCCACATTTAGAAAAAAGCCCACGCTGAGCATGTAATAGAAGTATCCAACGGAAAGGGAATTTTTTAGGACTGCGGGTGTCATTAAAGTGGGTACAGAGAACATGGTTCTCACCGATACTCTTCAGTGAGTGAGGACAAATACTCTTATGTAACACTAAAACACATTTGTCAGAAAGCATATTCTAGAAGTGAGGGAAATGAACTACTTTTTCTTCCTATTCTCCTCAACCTCTCTGGATGTGAAACACCAGGAATCTTTAAATTTATATGTAAAGACTGGGAGAGCAGTATCTTTTTCTATCTTGGTCCCTGCTGTATTCCCACTGCCTGGTACATGGTAGGCAGTCAATACATATATATATATGTAAAATAT
>NW_007745751.1:0-3033 GCF_000696425.1 Galeopterus variegatus
GCCCGCACCACGCTCAACCCTCGGCGGGAGCACCGCCACACTCCCAAGCGGCGCACTCTCCAGTGCGCCACTGGGCTGGCCCCTGAAGTGTTTTGATATGGGTTGAATGAGATGATAGAAGCACAGAGAAAACACTCATTAAACACTAATCCTTGAGATTGACAATTCTAAAATGTTCAAAAGAGTGGTTCAGTCACAGAGATCTATGCTGACAGCTATGCTATTTTATAGGGTTAATGGATAACTTGGCTGCAATAGGCTGGATGGGAAGATTAGGGCCACCAGGCAGCACATGACCACAGGTTGTTCGATGATGCGTTGGTAGAGCTGGAATGAAGTGCTTGCTGTGCTCAGTTTTAGTTGCTATGACAATGCTACAGTGGGCTCGGACATTGGACAGGAGTGGAAGGAGCCACACATTGTCCCATGGATGTGTAGTGGGTTAGAAATCTTGATTCTCCTTTGATCATAGAATAGGATTTTTAGGTAATGCATGAATGAGCCAAAAGGCTCTTGAGTAAGGGGACGAAAATCCACAGATAAGGTTGGTAAAAGCCGTCTAATCAATTCTAATCACTGTTTAGGGATGGGATTGTGTACTTTGACTGTTTTAGGTTGCTGGTTTGATTCCAGCTTGAATGACTGTTGACTGCTTAACCTACTGATTGTTCTTTAGATATGTTAAGAAAACTGCTTGAATGCTGTTTAAATATGCTAAAGAAATCGCTGTAGGAAGTATGTAGAAAAGTAAATGTTTACTAAGGACAAGCTGTTTGTTGGTGAATTGACCCAGCTGTTTACAAATTACATTCTGGAATGTCACATTGTTAACTTACTGCTGTTACTAGTTTTACACTGCCTGTTTTTATGTACTTCTTTGAAGATTGAATCAACTGATTTTTCTTGTGAAACTTCTTTGTCTTGTCAATAAAAAGAAAGGCTGATTTTGGATCAGGGCTGCTGCTCCCCTGATGGGTGGCGGTGCCTCCAGGCCTCACTGATGGTACTTTGAGTGAATTCTTTCTTTCTTTTTTTTCCGTCTCAGTTACACAGGGGAAAGTGTAACATGGATGCATTTTGGCTCAGCTCAGAAACATATTTTTACAGGTTGGCAGAATATTCACATCTTGGGGAAATTACGGAAGTAGCACCAGGCTGGGAGAGAGCCAAGCTCAGTACCACTGTGACCAGGAGGAGACTGCCCTTCCTGCTCCCAGCCCCTTTTCTTGATTTCCAGGGCTTGGGGTCCCTTACGTATGGAAAGTCCAAGACTCCAGAACTGTCCCTCGGAGTGTCCTGCTTTGCGCCCTGCCGTCTCGCACAGCCATCAGACCCAGTCCTCACAATTGCATACACACCTGTGGCTAGAGAAAGGACTTGGCATGCTACTTCAGAAACATTAGCAACAAAACATTTATGCCCCTTTTTCAATAAGTTTTCTTCTGGAATCTTCCTGAATATGCCAAACAAATTGGTAAAATGCAAACAGAGCTGTGAGCACAGATTTGTTCATTGCTGTGTTGTACATGGTGCAAATGTCCAGACACTTCCTAATGTCCATCCAGGGAGGACAGGTATACCACTGACGGAGCATCTGTATGACAGACTGTTGCACTGCTCTTAAAGACTGGTGGTAGGGGTTTGGTACAGTGTAAAAGTGCTAGTGATATAACGCTGAACATAAAAAAAAAGGAGACAAGTTTGTAGGTATCTAAAATGTGTCGCTATCAAATTTTGTGTAATGTAAGCGAGCTCTGGACAAGAAAATCTAGTAGATTGTTTTGTTCTACACAGATTTTCTGTCCCACTACTTTCTTGCATGAGGGCAGCAGACGAGGGCTATAGAGGACCCAGTGTGGAGTCCCAGAGCAAGGGGCTCACCACCTCTGGGAGCTGTCAGGAATGGCAGCACCAACTCTGGAGGAGTGAAATGGTATTTTTCTAAACCAGAGAAACCACGTGCAGCATGAAGCCCAAAAAAGCAAGTGTTGGCCCAGAAACTGGGTGGGATTTTAGGGGGCGGGGAGGCTGGTCAGAGCAGGCGCAGTGCTTGGGGGACCAGGCAGGGGCAGGAGGAGGGACAGGGCTCAGAGCACACAGCTTCCTCCAAATGGTCCTTCAAGTCATCTCCCAACTCAATGCCCCATCTTTGTCGTGGCTCTTTGGTTGTAAGATGCAAAATCTCCTCAACAAAAGGAGCATTTACATAGAGCCCATCCACACAAGAATTTCTCAGGGAGCGATGGTCTCCGCCTCTCCCTGGGGCCACTCATCTCTTCCTGTCTCAGGCTTGCCCACTTTACCCTTTTCTCTCCCACAGCACTCGGTTTGTGTCCCCCAAAACGTCTCACGGTTGGGTTGCTGCCCTGCCTTGACCTCCACTGTGTCTAAAAGAGGCTGGCTCATTCCCGTACCTCTTCCAGCAGTTCCTGGGTCGCTCCCAGTCCTGGGAAAGGGAAGGCACCTAACTGGCTCTTGCTGGGCTGACTGTTAGGACCACTGAGGCCTCTCTTCTCCCTAGGAAAGGGCTGCGGCTGAGCAGGTATCTTCAGTGCTCCCAGTATCCACCCGCCTATAAAGCCATTCATAAATGGGCTCCCCCGGCCCTCACACTCACTTCCAGGGGCTGCCTACACCCTCCAGTCTGGCCCCTTCCAGGACACGTGGTCTGATGGGCTTCCCTTCAAAGGAGTCTGTATTGCCTCATGCCCAAATCCCCCTTCATTAAGTTTGCTCCCAGGGGCTCTCCTGGGAATCTAGTTGCTCGGTGGCCTTTGGCTCTGTTATAAGGCTTCCTGACTGCCCCAGGCATCTCCTATGTGTGAGCCCTTCTCACACTCAACACAGAGAGCTTCTGTGACCAGATGTGTGAGGAAGAAATTCACCAGTGGACTCCAGCTGGGCATCCTCTAATTCAACTGAATTCTGACACCGTCTACCTGAGTTAGAGTCAGATCCCACAGGTTAGGGGGTCAGTCCCACAAGACCACCCCCTCTTCAGATGCCAGTCACAATTAGTAGATTGTCACCTAT
>NW_007745751.1:3108-8137 GCF_000696425.1 Galeopterus variegatus
TCAGTCCCACAAGACCACCCCCTCTTCAGATGCCAGTCACAATTAGTAGATTGTCACCTATACTTCTGACCAAAACTGGTTCAATTAATTTGCTAGGATGGCTCACAGAGCTCAGGGAAATACCTACATATGTTTCTTATAAATAATATTACAAAGGCTATAGATAAACAGCCAGATGAAAAGAGGCACAGGACATATGGTAAGGTATGGGGAAGGGGCATGGAGCTTCCACACCCTTTGGGCACACCACTCTCCAAGCTCCTGCATGTGTTCAGCTATCCAGTAGCTCATTACTTCTTGTTCAAGAGTCTTACCTTCCCAGAGGTTGGTAGGTGGGACTGAAAGTTCCAGCCCTCTACTCACTTGGTCTTTCTGGTGACTGGCCCCCTCCTGAGGCTATCTAGGGGCCCTACCCTATCACCTCGTAAGATAAATCAGGTGTTATCATAGGGACTCATTATGAATAACAAAAGACAATCAGTCATTCTGGAAATTCTAAGGGTTTTAGGAGCTCTGTGACAGGAACAAGGCAGGGACAAAGACCAAATATATTTCATATTATAAGGCAGCCCCTAATTAAAACTTGGGGTGCTTGGAAGCAGAGCTCCTGCCATGGGCTTCCTTGGAGCCCCCTGGGTGAGCAGCTGACTGCCACCATGGATGTGGCTGGTGAGCAGAAGCAGGAGCTCAGAGTGCAGACTGCAAAGGTCTGCAGAGAGGCAGCATCTGTGCTCTGCTGCCAAGTAAAAGAGCAGATGGTGGTGAGGCTCTGCAGGCTGGCGCTGCAGGAGGCATGTGGGAGTGGATGTGCCTGGAGCCCGAGGACAAAGTCCTGTAATAAATTACATGGGCCTGGCGTGCTCGCCATTTCGTCTTGGGGCCCTTCCACCTCTTCCTCTGTCCCTCACTCTCTGACACGCCCGGATCCCTGGCACTGCCTTTCTGGTCTCATTCAAGGCGCCCAGGGCAGAGCGGAGGGAGTCAGCTGGATCCCATCCTGACAAGGTAAGGGAGCACCAGGGGTGTGCTCTGCCACCTGGGAGGAGGGGAGGAGGGCCGCTGGCGGGAGGCAGGGCAGGAGGCACAGACCTGGGAACAAGGTGGGATAGGCCTGTGGGGTAGAGAGCTGGAGATGCCCTTCAGTAGCTTTGGAAACCAGAAACCTCAGCACAAGGACTCGGTCTGTTGGGAACCAGGGCTGACCCTGGGGGGCCAAGGAGGAGGGGAGGAGCAGGAGGAGCAGCAGTCCTGGCCCTTGGCTGTAAGAGGGCAAACTCACTGACAGAGAGAAATGGCAGGTGCCGGGGCTGCCCCCAGCCCAGCAGCCTCCTTAAAGCTGGAGGGCCTCGCTGCGGAATCGCCGGGTATCAAGGACAGCCAAAGTACTGATGACCAGGCACCTGCCAGTCGTCCGCTGTGCCATACACAGTGGCATCTCACTGTGTCCTCGCAGCACTGTGGTAATATTGCCTCCTTTTTATGGACATGGAGACTGAGGACCGTGGAAGTCAAGGTGCCCACAAGAAGCACTGGGCACAACTCCAAGCCCAGGCTTATCTGACTTACCCACTGTACCTTGGACAACTGCACTTAGAAACTTCTGAAAGGCCTGGGCCCCTGGGGTAAGGCAGGATACAACTGACCAGCTTCCAAGCCTCCTGGGGTGGGGCTGTTGGGTTGTGGAGGGAAAGAGGTGTCTGAGGAGAGGGACAGCACTGTGGGCTTATGTGGGCTCACATGCACTTCCTCCTGGGAGCTGTCAGCATAGCGTACATCTCATCTCACCTTCACTGAGGAGGAAATTTGAGACACGGAGATCGGAGATCGGGAGGGACTGATGGAGATGAGGCAGCTGGCAGGTGGGCCCGCATCCGAAATCTTCCAAACTGGGCGCACGTGATCCGCACGACGAGGCCTCCCCCTTAGGCTCCACTTTGTAACTCTGGACTTGAATTCTGGGGTCTAATCCATAAGACCCCTGAACTCTGTTCAGGGTTTTAGTTCAAAGAAAACCAGAACTCTGAGTGTGGCTCTGGAACATACTCCCCCAACAAATCTTTAAGGACCACCCCGCTCAACAGCTCTTTAGGCCTGAAGCCTTCCTCGTCTCCCTGGGCCCATCGGGCACCCCGCTGTTTGCCCATCAGGTGCCGCCTCTCAGAGGACTGCTCCACAGGCCTCTGTCTTGGGCCTGCCACACCCTCAGCCTTTAGCATGGGCCTCTGCAGACGGGTGGCCAAGCAGGATGGATGTCTCCCAGTTACATGTATGCACTGATATAACTTTGTGTTTTACATGTGACCAAAGACAATGTTAATTTAACTTTAAGATCTTAATTGGCTTTTATTTACACTTCTAGAACGAGGCAACACCTCATTCTATAAAATAGAATGAGTGCTCCAATGAGCCAAACAGAGGAGGTTGGTTTTATAGACAGAAAATGGCTGAGGAAAACAGAAACTGAAAACAAAGCTGACTGGTCATTTCAAAGTTACTTTTCTTATAAAGGTTAAAGCAGTGGGGATTTTCTTATCATGCTGGCTAAAGCTGGGCTGTTTGGGGATTTGGCTGTCATCTCTCTCTCTCCCCTGATTTCTTGGAAGATCAAATAAAGATCTTAGTTTCGGCTTGGTGGTGTGGAACGTCAGCATGAGTGACTCCATTTTTGTTTGGTCTGCTGGGCCCAGTGAAGGAGCTCAAGGGCTATTTGTAGAAAATGAAGGAGAATTTCTACAAACAAAGGTTCCTTAAGGGATCTCTCTACGATGAGGAGGGTTTCTCAGCAGCTATCTCTATGTGAAAGAGGGCACCTCATGGGCTATTTCTACAATGAATGGGGTCATATCCAGGGCTATGTATACATAACGCCGGAGGGCTTCTCAAGAGCTATCTCTACAATGAAGGATAGTTTCACAGGGGCTTTCTCTACAATAAAGTAGAGCTTCTCATGGGCTATCTCTACATTGAAATGCTTAAGAGCTATCTCTACAATGAAGTAAGGTTTCTCACTGGCTATCTCTACAATGAAGGAGGGCTTCTCACAAGCTATCCCCACAGTGAAGGATGGCTCCTCAAGGGGTCACTCTACAATAAAGGAGCTTTCTCAAGGGCTATCTCTACAATGAAGGGGAATTCTTAAGGGGTATGTCTGTGATGCTGGAGGGTTTTTCAAGCACTGTGTAATGAAGTGGGGCTTCTCAAGAACTCTATAATGAAGGGAGGCTATGTCTACCATGAAGGATGATTTTTCAAGGGCTATCTCTATAATGAAGTAGGGTTTCTTAGAGACTCCCTACAATATAGGAGATTTATCAAAAGCTATCTCTACAGTGAAAGAGGGCATGTCAAAGGCTAGCTGTACAATAATGAGGACTTCTCAAAGGCTATCTTGACAAGGAAGAAGGATTTCTAAATGGCTATCTCTACAATGAAGAGGCTTAAGGAACATCTTTACAAGGAAGAAGGGCTTCTTAAGGGCTATCTCTACAATGAAGAGGCTTAAGGGCTATGCCTACAATGAAAGGGAGCTTCTCAAGGGCTATCTCTACAATGAAGGAGGACTTTTCAATGGCTACCTCTTCCAACCTCTTTCTAGGCAGGCTGACAGCATTGCATGAAAATGCATCTCAGGAAAATCTTTTCTCTGGATAGCTCCTGTACTAGTCCATTTTTGTGTTGCTATAAGAGAATACCTGAGACTGGGTAATTTATAAAGAAAGAGGTTTATTTGGCTCACTATTCTGGCACAGCTGCATCTGGTGTGGGCCTCAGGCTGCTTCTACTCATGGCGGGCAACTGGTGGGTACAAGATCACATGGTGAGAGGGGAAGCGAGAGAGAGAGAGAGAGAGAGAGAGAGAGAGGTGCCAGGCTCCTTTTGACAATCTGCTCTAGTGAGAACTAATAGAGTGAGAACTCACTCACTGTTTACACACTACACTGTTTCAGTTTTTTGCTATTACACTCAATGCTTGTACATCTACCTCAGTAAACTTTTACAAGTATATCTGCAGGATATGGTGCAACAGTGGGATTGTGGGGACAATCTTCTTCTCTGAGGTGATGGTCACCCTTATTCTGGTTTCTGGGGTTAGGTAGGACACTGACCCCCATGGGCTCAGCCACACTGATCTGCTTCAGAGCTTGACAAGGGAGCCTGGGCTAAGGAGGGCCATCTTACTTCCAAGGAACAGAAACTTTCAAGTATATCAGTGCTTCCCCTCAGGGGGAATGCCTCACCTGCCTTCCTGGGCAAGTCCATCCATCCATTCATCCATCCACCACCCATCCACCAACCCGTCTACCAACCCATATATCCATGCATCCATCCATCATCCATCCATCCGTCCACCCATCCACCAACCCATCCACACAACCACCCATTCACCAGGCCATCTATCCATCCATCATCTAACCAGCTACCAGCCCATCCTCCCACCCACCAATTCAGCCATCAATTCACCCACCCATCCATTCATTCAGCAAGCATGTCCTGAGTCCCTTCTAGTATGAGTAAGGCACAGCCAGCTCTCAAATTTCTCACAGGTACAGGGGATATGATACAATGACAAAATGTGTCTATAGAATTGTCTGCAATAGTCCTTTATTATCCTTTTAATGTCCATGGGATCAGTAGTGATGTCTCATCTTTCCTTTCTGATATTTGTGTCTTTTTGTTTTTCTTGGTTAGCTTGATTAGAAGTTTATCAATTTTGTTGATGTTTTCAAAAAAGCTTTTGGGTTCATTGACTTTTCTCTTTTGATTTCTTGTTTTTAATTCCATTGATTTATGCTGTAATTTTTATTATTTTTTCTTTTTCTTACTTTAAGATTATATTGCTCTTCTTTCTCTAGTTTCCTAAGGTGAAAGCTTATATTGATTTTAGATCTTTCTTCTTTGTAATATATACATTTATTGCTATAAATTTCCCTGTAAGCATTTTTTTCACCAGATTTCACAATTTTTTTTTCCTTTTTGTCTTTTTTTCGTGACCGGCAACGGATCGCAACCCTCAGTGTCACGCCCGTAC
>NW_007745751.1:13908-14379 GCF_000696425.1 Galeopterus variegatus
TCAAGACGGGGAGAATTAGTCTCTGTCCTGTGAAGGGAGGCATGTCAAAGAGCTTGTGGCCACGTTTCAAACCACCGCAGTAATTGATAAAGCAAGGGCCCTAACAGAGGAGGCCAGAGAGGGCAGGGCTGGAAGAACTAGCGTGGGCCGTTGGGCTCCCTTCCCCTGCCCAGTCACCTAAGTGTGCAGAGGGGTAGGGGAAGGCAGGGAGAGGCAGAGCTGGAAGCTAAGGGTGATTTCTTTCTCTTTTCAGTGCACAGGACAAGGTGTTCTACACAGTGAGTGGCAGGAGGGAGCTTTGAAATAGGTTTTTCTGCAGAAAGGGCCGACTAGGACCTGAAGAAGGATCCCCAGGGAATTTCTGATGGCCTAGGGAAGGTGCAGACCATGAGACCACCCTGACCGCTTCGGCGGGAGATGGGTTCTATCCCTGGCTGTGCTCAGCTCTGGTGTTGGGACTTCGCAAGTTGA
>NW_007745752.1:0-5312 GCF_000696425.1 Galeopterus variegatus
AAGCAAGGCTTGTCTAGCTTGAATACTATGAAGCAGAAGTCCCTGTCTCAGAACTGGCTCCCTTGATGGTAGTGATAGGAAGATGCTTGCCCCTACAGTGGCCAAGGTATACATGTCACTAAACTGTCAATATCTTGGGAAAGCACAGTTTCCCGTTTGGCAACATGTTGTTCAGTCTTTAACTGCCACACCCATTACATATATATGTGTATATGTATATGTGTATGTACATATATGCATATATAAGAAATATTTTGATATGTTAAACATAGAAGAATTCTCCTGAGAGATTTTCATACCTAATCCTCTCGTTTTATCAAATGAGGTGTTCCTTATTTACAGGAAAATATTCCCAAAAAGGGAAACTAGAACTTATGTCCCATACACGCATGAATATTTATATATTTTGCTCACTACAATATCACCAAAGTCTAGAACACTGACTAATATACAATGAGAACCCCCAAATATTAGTTGAATAAAAATGACAGGACTTCTCAAAGTTCCATTATAAATTTGAAACTCGGGTGGGAAAAGACCAAGGCTCCTGATCACCAAACAAGTGTTTTTTCAGACACACGATGCTTCTTCCTAGCAAATTCTATCTCTTCATGATTATTCTACATATGTTGGAAAATGGGGATACTAAAGAACAAAACTGCTCAAATAGGGTACTAATAGTCTCCATTTAGGATTAAACCATGTAGAAATTTACTTTATCATGAACTGTACAGTATCCTGTAAGGACGATCTGAAATGTTAAACTATCGTCAGAAATAAGGTATTTTGCTGTGCATGAGACTGAAATCTATGTATCCCTTACATATCTAAATTAATTACACGAGTTAATGACATATTTAAACAAATAAAAATTCAAGTTATAATGATCAAGTCCTTCTAATTTCCAACTTCTCTTTCACAGAAAGTATAATTTAAGAGGTAATGGTTATTGAGAACATAAGAGACTAGATGAGATGGGGTTGTAGGGGGAGAGTGGGGACATATAGAGCTTATTTCTGCCAGTGAGGTATGTGTGACATAAGACATATACACATAAACAGATAAAACAAATGCGTTGTACTGTAGTTAGATAAGTGCTGACCATGTTTTTCATGGTGTACTACAGGATTTCTTAGAATTAAGAAATTATGTAGGTGTGGGTGAGGGAAAACTGTAGGAGACCTCCCAGAAGAGGTGACTCTTGCACTGGTCCTTGAAAAATAATTTAAAGGTACAACAGAGGTACGAGAGAACTCTCCATTAACAGGAATGACATAAAACATGTCTTTGAATGTTATCTAAAAAAATATGGATAAAAAAATGTAACCATCATGAAACACTGAGACAGTGTACAAACTAGCACATATGGGGCCTTAGTACACAACTATTATTGTTTATATTATTTGTAATAAAAGTATAAAATGTTTTTTTTCAGTTATGATTCTCTCTTGAGTAGAACCTTGTGATTCATCTTGTTTTCTTCACAAACAAAACAATATTATCTTTTTGATATCAGAGACGCAACTGAACTCTTCATTAAAGGATGAGTACAGTATTTATTTTTGCTTATTTATGTCCAGCTTCATTCACAGAAGGATTTAAGATAATTTTCACATGCACATATTATTAAATGGCTATAGGATTTACATTTATAGGGGTCTTTATTAAAGTAGTTCTTTGTGCACACATACTATCACTGCTGTTAGGAGAGAATATCATTTTCTCTCAGGAGAGTACATTTTCACCACCATTCCTACCTTACCACAACAGGCAAAGAGATTTTCAGTTGCTGTGCTAAACTCTTTATTCCATATGAGATGTAGAGAGTCTTACTGGTCAAAACGATGTTCATTTGGGCCATGTAAACAATGAATAGGGCTATTTAGGTTCAGAAGTAAGGAGGAAAAAAGCACTATTCTATTTTACTGCCTGCTTCATGGAGACTAGGGCACTCTTTCCACTCTTATCCCCATATGGTCAGCATTTCTAAAAGAGAGCCCAGGTTCTCTCATCCAAAGATACAGGTACAGGCCTGCCATTCTCTCCTTCTTCCTTGCTCTGCCAAAGAACCTCCTCTTGGCTGAATGTATGAGAACATGCGGGACCATTTACAGACACAGCTCACTCCACAGGTAGGCTCTGAAGTCTAATTCAGCCACCCAGAGGTAACCCCACACTTTTGTCTCAGGTCAACACTAAATTCTGCATTACAGTTTTTCTAACTACCAGACACTTGCCACTAATAATAACTCATACGTTGATCTCCACTTGTACTCTTGTCCCTATGTTCTACTGACTGGAACCTGGAAAAGAGAAGTTGGTAATCAATACTCCAAACTTCAACATCCTTTTTAACCTGGAAAGTTCTTGAAGGTGACACCTCGATGATCACAGGGCACTGTATCCATCATGAATGTTCAACTAATATTGTTAAATGGGAATCTGGTTAATCAAACACTTTGAGATAACCGCTAAATATGCCTTAATTACTGCTGTTCCCTACAATGCCCTTCAAATAATCTTTACACGAGACGTTTCCAACATAACTGTAAAAACCATAGTATTAGCTTTGCAATTTGGCTTCACCATTACATGACACTATACATGCTGCTCTATTTAGCAGTAGGGGATGGGAACAGAAGGGGAAAGGAGGCAAAAAGAGGAAGAACAAAATGTATTGATCTATTTGGATTTGTGAGAAGCAGGACACACTACAGAATTGCCTGTTATCTACCATTTCCACAGGGAGAGAGAAATGTTTGTCATGAGTCTCAAGGCAGATCAATACAGTTAGGGAGTAAAAAGAATAAAAACCCAAATTTCAAGTTCACAATAACTCAGAAAACAATGAACTCCAGACAGACTCTATTATAATATATTGGCTTTCATAGAGTCGTAGAATCACCAGGCTGGAAGTCTTAAAATGAGTTCCTGAAGCCACTTAGACAACTACTGGGGAAGTTGGACCTTTAATTCATTGTCCCTAGTGTTATGCAATGAGCACTGGGCTCTTACCAGATTGGTGGTGACACTGAAGTTAGGTATGTTACAGGGATTTATACTCAATAAGCTAAATGAACTGCCTGGGAGCTACTTAAAGTAGGTTCCACCGATGTACGAGTGGAGAAAGTAACCTTTATTCAAAGATACACTATAGAAACATATAACAGGCTGTGACAGTATACTACTTACCATCTGGGATTTAATATGATCTGGCAAATGAAGAAGCCCAAGCCTTGAATTATGTACTGGTGCCCTATGACACCAACTTTATAATATAAATTACCCCATTTAATCTCCATGGCTTTTGGTTGATAAACAGTTAATTCTTGTGAGACTGGAATTATCTCCACATTATAGCTAAAAGTATCTGAGCCTCCAAAAAAATAAAGAGAATTGGCCATAACCACATAATTCATAACGGGCCAACCCAGGACTTAATTCAAGGCACCTGACTTCAAATTTCATGAGCTTTTCACTACAACCTCAAACAAATCTCTTTATGTTGAGAACTTTCTTTCCAGATGAATAAGTTATAAAGAATATCAATTATTATAGGAAATAATAAAAATGAGTAAATGTAATATCATTTCATATAATCTGCTCCTGCTTTTTAAAAAAATAGCCTATGTAAATAAAAAAACATTTTTCTAAAAATTTATAATGTGAGCATAGTTTTGTTACAGTCATTTTCTCATTATAACCTGAGATTCATTTAAATTCTGAATCTCTTGCCTCATTTCCTAACCATAAAAACTGGAATGTACAAGAACTTAATTATATTTTTATTTTTGGTGTTCGTGCTATGAACCGTCTTTTAGGTCTGACTAATTTGTAATTATTTTCATGGATTCCTTTAGTAATTAAAATTTTTTGCATGAAGTAAATGAAATATCACCTCTTTGCAAATACATCCTGTTGTGAAAGTATTTACGTAAGATTCTAGTCTATTTCAAGGTCATCTTGTTTTGGTGGAAATAACCGGAGATAATCAAGCCAACTCATTGGCTTGATAATAGTGTGCTCATTGGCTATGACAGCAAGGATGTTTACTATGTTCTAGAGATATAAAAACAAGCACAACATGGTGCCTGTCCCTGAAGAGATCACAGTTTAGGAGAGATAGATATATATTTAATTAAACAAGAATGTATCCTAATGTTTATAAGCACAGAATGTAATATAAGAACAGAATGGCAGGTTTAGAGAGAAAGCCATTAATTCTGCTGAGACAAGTGATGATTTCAAAAAGGAGGTGATAACTGATCGGAATCTTCCAGTAACAGATGTTTTTGCTACAATATGAACTTAAAGAAACTAAGATGGAAAGGATCAATCTCAGTGTGCTGAATGGTATGTCAGATTTTCCGTCATGTGTGTTACCCATCACAAAGAGGTAAATTTTCTGACAAAGTTATTAGAATTCTTTTTCACTCTTCACTATGTAAACCTTCCTAAAGTTCTTGCCAAATCAGAAAACTCTCTGAGTCAAATGTGTTCCAGNATGTAAACCTTCCTAAAGTTCTTGCCAAATCAGAAAACTCTCTGAGTCAAATGTGTTCCAGTGGTGGACTCTGGTTGGAAGACTTTCCATTCACAGTTACTAGTGATGAGCCCTGCAGTGTTACTGAACTATGAAAAATTTAAAGCACCAGAAACTGTTTCTTCTTTTTTCAGTTACTCAGAGTGGTCTGATGTCTGACTGAATGCACTGATTTCACGATCAGAGTTTTGGTTGTTTTAGATATGCATACTAGTGTCAGATACAGAGGTTTTCAACAAGGAAAACACACGTAAGAGAAAATGGTAGATTAGAGAAAATGGAATGGATTGATTCATAAAGCTGAATGAAGAAAGAACATCTTTTTTTAATTGTGCAAATTAATATTTCAAACACCTTTAGGGTAATGTTTTAGTGTTGTTTTAAGTATGCTTGTATTATGTTGTCTCTGTTACTTAAAACAAAATACCTAAAACTGGCTAATTTATACAGAAATGAAATGTGTTGCTTACAGCTTTAAAGGCTGGAAAGTCCAAAGTTCAGGGAACACATCTGGTTCTTGTTGGTGATGACTCCACAGGAACTCAGGGTATCACATAGCAAATGGCTTGAGCAAGAGAGAGCTAAGCTTCTCAGTTGCTCTCCTTTTAAAGCCATCAGAACCACCACACCCATTGCTCCATGAATGTATCAATCCATTCATGAGGACTGTCTTCATAATCTAATCACCTTAGGGCCCTACCTTTAGTGAACGGTGCTGGGAGAACTGGATATCAATATGCAGGAGAATGAAACTAGACCCATACCTTTC
>NW_007745752.1:5732-6115 GCF_000696425.1 Galeopterus variegatus
ATGCTTGTATTATGTTGTCTCTGTTACTTAAAACAAAATACCTAAAACTGGCTAATTTATAAAGAAATGAAATGTATTGCTTACAGCTTCAAAGGCTGGAAAGTCCAAAGTTAAGGGAACACATCTGGTTCTTGCTGGTGATGACTCCACAGGAACTCAGGGTATCACATAGCAAATGGCTTGAGCAAGAGAGAGCTAAGCTTCTCAGTTGCTCGCCTTTTAAAGCCATCAGAACCACCACACCTATTGCTCCATGAATGGATCAATCCATTCATGAGGACCATCTTCACAATCTAATCACCTTAGGGCCCTACCTTTAGTGAACGGTGCTGGGAGAACTGGATATCAATATGCAGGAGAATGAAACTAGACCCACACCTTTC
>NW_007745752.1:6830-14379 GCF_000696425.1 Galeopterus variegatus
CCTGATTTTTAAAATCAAATTATCTTCATTTTATTGAAAAGTGATAAAGTAACAATTATTCCATGATAGCAGAAGAGGGTTTTGACCACTTCTGCGTAACTTTAAGACATTATATATCTGTTGGTGAACCATGACATACATGTAAAGGTACAGAAGTGTTACTGCTTTTTGAAGACATATACACCTTATGATCTGTGGGTCAGTTCTGTTGTGTAAAATGTATCCTCCTTTCTAAACTTTCACAATATTGTCTTTAGAATTTACATCCTATACAATTCTGAGATGATGAGAGAAGCTACAATTTAAAAAATAATGCTGAAATAGAAATCTTATGATCAGACATAAATGGAATTCCCTGAATGACCCAGAAGAAACTAGATTCCCAGGCCTAAAATAAGAAAAATTTAATATTTGATTATACTAGACTTTTCCCTCCAAATCACTTAAATTTTGTCAATCACCGTATCTGTTTCTCTTTGCTTAATTTTTAAGGTTTAAATCAAATCATATAGTCTGCCACGATAATTAAAGCTTTCTTGGATATTCTAATTCTCTTAGCCTTACTTGCATCACCCTCATCTGCACTGCACAATTCACTATTGAGTATATATTATCTCATTCTCCAGTTGTGTTCTCTTTTTATACATTACCCCTTGAAATAAACTGAGTAGGAACCATGTCTTTCATTTGCTTTGTACCATCATGATGCCTAACACAATGCTAAACACACAGCTTTGTTCAGAAATTGTTCAGAAGTTAATAGTCTGTAAAATTTAGCTTATTGTTTTAATGTGCTTAGTTATCTGGTCTGCTGCATCAAAGCAGATTAGAAGCAGCAACCATGAGAAAAGCTCTGAAAGCTAACTTAGGTGGGAACAGATTACACAGGAAAGGCTAGTCAATGCAGTAAAATCACTAACCCCAAAATAGACTAGGGCCATTCAGTGGAGGAACAAATAACTGCAAAACCTTAAATGTCTCTGAGAATGTAACTGAGAAGAGCAAAGTATTCATTTAGATTTTAAGTTCAATAACTATTTAATACTTATGTGCCAAGAAGTATGCCAGGACCCAAATATACAAAGGTTGGCACAGCATCTGGATCATCTGCTTTTGAGAAGTTATTAGTATAAAAGGACATGTTACGTTGTTTTCAAAACAAACTGGTAAATGCTATGATGGATTTAAGCACCTTATAGAATCACAAATAAAAGATACCTCCTTAACCCAGCGTAAGCCAGAAAAGGTTTACTGCTGTAGTAACTTTTCCTGAAATGAAATTGAAGAACTTGAATTTCAAATTCTAATTAAGTTAATTTCTTGAATTAGTTCATTTCTAATTAATTTTATTAATTTCAAAAAAAGTTAATATCTTGAATTAACTTTTCAAGAAAATGTAGTTATTGTCAGTCATCATTTAATAAGGCATTATATATTGTCCCCAGAAATAAATTAAAGAAAAGGCTTTAGAATGAAAAATTTTCCAAAACTGCTCCAGAATTTGGGATATTCATTACAGGCATAACTTTGGGTAGAAGAGGTTTTCAAGGAAAATATGGGCACTGAAAAATAAATCTGTGAATTGCAATACTACTCTGTGTGACAAAGAGCCATCACTTACAAAATACAATTACCTAAGAGAAGAAAAATATTTCACAACAAGGAACCAGAGAAGTTTATAGCAATTAATGCAGATTACACCTAGTTATCAAGATATATTATCAAAGCTAAAGCACAATTACAGAAACCATCTGGTTGTCATTTAAGAGAGATAAAAAAAGAGAATTTATTCTCCCAAGTGATTAATGAATTTTCTTTCTAGAATTAGATTTATGCCTATAATTAAATTTTTAAAAATCTTCACTGAATTATAGTATGATCTTGTTATAGCTGATATCCAGATTAAGTTTATGTTTAAAGCCTAAATGATACTTATATCTTAATTAATGATTCCTCATTTCAACTTAAAGCCTGCAAGTTCAACCATGCCCATCCTTTTTCATGAATCATCAACTATAAAGTGTTCATAATTAGGATTCTGGCTATGATAGATGCACTCAAGCAAGTAAAGTTCAAACCAACTTTTTTCTTAACTAGTTTTCAATAACCAAGTAGACAATAGTTAGTCTGTCCCCAACGCTAGCTTCTGTTGGTTACCAAGGCACATGGGTCATGATTATAATTTCATTTTTGTATTTGTAATTGCACTTTAAAGATTGACTGCAAACTGTACATACAATATGTAAGTACTATCTTTGCTTTTTAAGTATCTTGAAAACTTTATAAGTTTTCATGTGCACCAGGTCTTGCATGTTTAAATTTATATCATGGCTAAGAACTATATCATTTATGATGCCAAAAGAGACCCTGTGTCAGAGTGCCCTTGCTGTCCCAGAACGATGTAGATCATTCCCTGATACTCAAGCCTATTAGCTCCAAGAAATTTCTGCAGGAAATTAAGTGACAGGGAAAACACTGATAATCAGTCTAGAAACAAACATTATATTTAAAATAATTTGACTATTCTCAGCCTACACACAAAGTAGATTTTGAGAGATGGCTGAACACCATTCATTCATTCATTCATTCATTCAACAGTGATTGGGAACCTACTATGCCAGGCCCCACTCTAAGTGCTGGGATGTAGGACCAAACAAAATAAACAAGGTACCTGGTTTCATGGAGCTTACATTCTACTGGAGGAGTCAATCAGTAAACGTATCAATAATTCAGGCAATGACAATGTTATAAAGTAAATAAAATAGGTGATGTGACTGGTAATTCGGACAGGCAGGGCAGCATCTTTCAGATTTTGTGCCAAAAGAAAGGTAAGAAGATAACAAGGAGCAGACATTGGAAGTTATGGGAAAGAAATCCCAAGCAAAAGATTCAAACAGGCAAATACAAAGATCTTTCCAAGCTGACATTTGTGAGGAACAGACTGAAATCTTGCTGGGTACCACAGAGACCTGGCTCCAGCCTGCAGAAGAGAAGAGCAAAGAGTGTGCAGAGGGATTGTTGGCTCCTCCTGTTATTATTTGCATTGTGTGGGAGAGTTAGTCACTTTAAAACATTCGTTTACCCACTTCAAAATTGGGGTAATAAAATCTAATTTCTAAGTTTGTAGTTAATATTAATTTATGCAAATAAAGCACTTGGTACATATTAGATGTTCGATAATTATCAATTCCTTCCTCACCAGGGAAATAAGTAGAATTCACCTAGTAGGAATTAAAAAAGATAGCAGGACCAATTATAATAACTTTTTATAAGATAGCTGGCAAAACTTCATTCAACCTTACAGTAACCCCTAAGAAGAGATTTTATCATTTTTCCTTTATGGATGAGAAAAAACTGAAGCTCAAAGAGATAAAGTGACATTTGAAAGATTGCTCTGCTTTGTATGGGAGGTTGGAATTGGACCTAGATCTCATAATTTCTCATCACAAGATTTTTGGCTGCACTACACTGCCTACTAATCATATCTCTACATTAAATCAACACATAAATAATGGCTTTAGATAAAAGTATAAGAGCTTTTCATAAAGCAGCAAAGGAAGGGGAAGTTGTAGGAATTAATGTGTCTACAGAGCACAATTCCTAGGTACAATAGTTACAGGTAAGCCTTTTGAAGCCAGATAAGCTCAGCACTGCAGTAAATCGTTTATTAACCAGGCAAACTTAGATAAATTTCTTCCCAGAAATTCAGCTTCTCATCTGTTAATATTCATCTGGAGTTAATAACAATACTTACAGTACCCAAATATGCTAATTATTAAACAAAATAAAGCATGTTAAATACCTAGCACACTACTTGGCTTACATCAAAGCTCAATAATTGGTTGCTGTAATTATTAGAATGCCATTTCTCATTTGCTAAAAGATTTTATCAATTTATATATGTTAGTTTAAAAAAGAAAGTCTTTTCAGATTATCACCAAATCATAATTTATCATTTTTGCACTGTAAACTATCCCCATAAAGGAGGTATACATATCAAAGCTAAATAATATACAGTGATGCTTTTTTTAAAGAAAATTGCATTAAAATTTACTAGTCCACCTGACTTATAGAAGGAGTCAAAGGCCATATACGTTTGTAGATGATGTTCTATGCACAGGAGAGAAGCTCATGACTTAATATAGAGATGACTGATTATGCCCAGCACTGGGCATCACAAGGTTAATGTAATACAGTGAGGTCCACACTATGTTAATCACGGGTCATTTAGAACAGTTACAAGTCTCCTTATTAAAGGGTATTTCTTGATAATGTGCAAGACATTTTGGCAGATTAAGCATTTGTGGCTGAGGGTTCTGACCTCAGTTCTGAGTAGCCTGAAAAATTATAAGGATCCTTTATTTTTAAACATATCCTATAATTTATTGAGGACTTGACTAATGAATAACCATATTACCATTCATCTATGTGTAGCATTTTAGGGCTTCCAGAGTCCTTTCACAGTCCTTACCTCATTTGATTCTCACAAGAACCCAATAAGGTGACACAGCAAAGATCAGAATTCCTACTACAGAATAGGAAGCAGAGACTCACAGAGAGCTGGTACGCCCTATTTATACTGCTAGTAAGCAGCAGGGTCAGGACTTGACCTCTGAAGTCTCCACTACATCATGAAACATATTTCTTCATTTGACAAGCTGGAAAATTCTACTTGTTATACAGAAAATACGGGTTCTCACACTATGTTTTATTAAAGTGACTCTTTGTTAAAAAAGAAAAACACTCTACCTGGTTATATACAGGTTGTATTCTTGTTAATAGTTTAGGGGTCTTAGAACCAATTCTGGTCTGCTGAGCCATAAAGTTATTTACTTTAAAAAAAGTACACATATATAAAAAAATATGTGTATATAATACATATGCACAGATATACACACATACATCTAGACATAATATATATGTATACACATGTATGTGTATATATATATTTATCTATGTATCTACATATACATTGTCACTAGCCCTTGTTTACTAAATAAAATTAAATTATCATGTCCCCAATTCATGAACTGTACATTATTCGTAGGGTTTTTTCATAGTCATCTGGCAATTTAATATACACACATTTTATAAGACTTTTAATTTATTAATTATTTTGTGGACATAAGAGTTTGGGAATCTTGGGGCTGCTACTTTTTTTTTTTTTTTGTTAGCACTATAGTCGAAGGCATGTTCCAAGCTATTTTCTCCCAAATCTGACTTTTTTCTCAGAGAAATACCATGGGAAGTATTTGCTTACTAACCCAGATCAAGAGGTATATATTTATAAGTATAAATGTGAGAAATTTATGGAAATAAGTAAGGAAAAATAAATATATGGAAATAAATTAGCCATAGAAATACATTCTTTCCAAGTTTTAAGATAAAATACTAAAATTATGTAACCTTTGACAATAAACTCCTGGAACAAAAGATTGTGAATCTTTACTAAGAGGAAAAAAGAAAGTATTTTCCAAAAGTCCTCATAAAAGCAAAGTGTGCTGTAGTTGACAATATTGGTATCAAATTAGTGGGGGTTTTTTTGTTTTTTTTTTTTAAAAAGATGACCGGTAAGGGGATCTTAACCCTGGACTTGGTGTTGTCAGCACCAGGCTCAGCCAGTGAGCTAACTGGCCATCCCTATATGGGATCTGAACCCGTGGCCTTGGTGTTATCAGCACCGCACTCTCCCGAGTGAGCCACGGGCCAGCCCCAAATTAGTGTTAAAACCATGTGTCTAACCCGATTCAAAATGCCAGTTATATGGAAATAGGGAGGGAACGGGTAATGATTTCACAGCCAAAGCTCAAAATATGGGCATCAACACCCAACCAAAATATGAAAATGGCTAAAATTCACACCAAATTTTAGTTATACCCACACTAAATTTAAAACCACTCAGAATCAGAAGTTTGTTCATCATGATACGTTACTCCCTAAGGGCTTTGTTCAACTTAGCTATTGACAAACCATGTGGCTTCTTCCAAACGTGTAGTAGCTTCGTGGCGGGCATAGTGTCAAGAATACTAACCAATCTTTTTTTTCACTGTTCACAGAGCAGTCTGGTATCATACAGTCACAGATGTAGAACATGTGCCATTTAGTTGGCATTCTTCTTTTCTAATTTTTCTAAAAGGAATTAATAATTTACTTTAGGCCACATATATAGGCTATATATGTGACCTTGGTTGCTTTTAAAATTTCTTTAATAAAGGAAAATGGAAACATCTGGGTCTCTCCTTTTTCTACATTGTTTTCACTTAAACAAATTAAATAATAGGCTAATAAAAGAAAAATCATTCATTTCTTTAAATATATATACAATTGCTTTAATGTCTAAGGTACTGAGATAAATATGGGGAAGAATATTTTAAAGGCCTATACAATTTCCTGATCTGTAAAGTCAGCCTCTCTCTCTTTCTCCCTCTATGCGTGTGTGTTTCTTTCTTTCACTCTACCTAAAAACATATAAATGCATATGTGTGCGTATGGGTATATATGCATGTATATACATGTGTGTAAAACACACACACACCAGTTGATAACTGACTTCTTTTTTTTTTTTGTCTTTTTTTGTGTCCGGCAACGGACCGCAACCCTCAGTGTCGCGCCCGTACCGGACCGGGACCGGCAACGGGATCGCAACCCTCGGTGCTGCGCCCGCCCCTCGCTCAGCCAGTGAGCGGGAACCAGTCTGTATGTGGGATCCGAACCCTTGGCGGGAGCGCCGCCGCGCTCCCAAGCGGTGCACTGTAGCACTGCGCCACCGGGCCGGCCCAATAACTGACTTCTTGAGTGGTGATTTTGATTAAATGTTCTCTCAGAATTTCATTTAAATTTCTTTCACAGACAGATGAGGAGAGATGAAAGTGGGGGACAGAGATTTCATTTAAATTAATCAAAGTTTTCTTTGATCTAATCTAATCTAATTCTGTGCCCTTGTGATGTTTTCTGGAGGAAAAAGAAGCCAGCTTATGGAGCAGGAAAAACACTTTCTCTTGGGAAATAAAGGAAAGTTACATAAAAAATTAGTTGTTACAATTTTTGAACAAAAGAGAAAATGAAGTGTAAGTGTCTGGGGATTTCTGGTCGTCTTTCTACTGCTAAATTCTAACCTAATTTTAAAAGGCTTTTCTAAAATAAAACTTAACATATCTTTCAGTCACTGCATCCCCTGTCCTCAAGGCCAGTTTGATTTAGGAATTATTCTAGTGTTTTGGTTTGCAGCCAGTTTGAGATTTTTTGTATCAAAAAGAAGTTGCCAAATTTTGTGAGATTTTGAAGAGAACAATTCAGGTGAGTAAAATCTCAATAAAATGGACTTCTCAGAAATGTAATATATCAGATTTCTATTTATAATTAATTAAAGATGCAGAGATTTTGCACCTTTAAAACTTTCTTTTTGTGTGTGTGGAACTTTTTCTAGGATGTATTTAATGTTTCCCTATCTTTTCTTTTGACTCGGGATTGCTTCTCCTAGTTTTCACTTGTTTTCATCTGTGTGCTGCTACGATAAAATACACTGAGTGGCTTATAAACAACAGAAATT
>NW_007745753.1:0-12433 GCF_000696425.1 Galeopterus variegatus
GGATTATCTTCTTAAGCACTTGAAATGAGTTGAGCTTTTGGATATATCACATACTAGCTGTATTGAGTTTTCATGATACTCTCAAATTATTTCTGATAACATGTGTTTGAATTAACATAACACAGCCGACCTTTAATATACCAAAGGAATGTACTCTTTTCTTTCATTTCTGTAACCAAATAATTAGAGATTGTTCTACATAAGTCTATTGGTTTCCTAAAAGAACAAAATGGTTACTTGCATATTTTCATCTCTGTGAGGTTAGTGATCAGTGATATAATTTGAAATTTTTCCAATCTGTCTCGTAATTTATCTGGAACATTACTGATTTTGTTTTCTACAAGCGTGAGAAACAATCTAGACCAAAGTTAGACACCACCTCCCACCACAAAAAACATCCTCCATGCAAAACATCCTGATCTCCACAATATACTATGGCAGGTAGGAAGGCAGTTTCCTAAGGTTTATCAGTTAATAATACTCTATTCCTGAAAAGTTAGTTTTAGTAAATCGGCCTTACAAAGGAAAGTAATGAATTTTTGGTCTCTAGATTGGTACTGTCTAACTTTTTGTCTTACTAATTGTATTTTTATACTGACCAATTTCATTATTCACACAAATACATACAAAAATCTTAACTTATTGGTGCATTTATGTCTTTTATTTTTAAAAGGTTTGGCCAATATTGAGTGGTACAGTTTAGGATTTCTATAGTCACTTTTAAAATATAAATATCCATTTATTGACTTAGACATAGCCAGCTGAAGGATTATTTGTGGGGTTTTTATTTGTTTTATATAGTAAATGCTATAGAACTGTGTTCATTGTACAGCCAGTGAATATTTATTGTTGAGTTGGGAATTTTTAAAAATATTTTAAAATATTTATTGTTATCCTGAATATTTGAAGAATCTGCTTATATTAGGGATAGTTTCTATAATCTGGAGAACTTGTTTTTAAAAATTTTTTTTATGAAAGCATAATTGAGTATACCTATTTGTAGGGTATAGAGTTAAATATAAATACCTGTGTCCAATGTTTGATCATCAAATCAGGATAATTAACACATTCATCATTACAAAATTTAATCATTCCTGTGTCCATTTAACCAATTTCTTGCTAACCCTCCTCTCCTTCCCCCTTTCCCACCTCTAATAACCACAGTTCTGTTCTCTCCTTCTGAAAGTTCAACATATTATGGTGATTTTTGAATCTGAAGAATTTAATTCCACTCATTATGACTGAGTCCATTTTTTTAAATTGTTATCATTATTAACTAATATTTTTACAAGCCTGTCTGTGTTTCAAGTCTTAGTAAATTTGATATTGCAAGCTTGCATTGCATGGGCTTATGAGAGTAGTACAGAATCGAGAGCATCAAGGTTATAAAATGGTGGCCCTCAGAGTCCAGCAAATCTGCTCTGGCCATGTGGTGTCTGAGTGTGTCACTCAAAGGCTTGATGTGAGAATTAAATGTGATTAGGTGTGTAAAAAATACCCAATGAATTTTTTTTTTTTTTTTTTTACCATTACATTTCAGGACATTAAATACTAAGAAACAGTGAATATGTCATCCCCTATAAAGTTGTCACTTAGAAGCATTAACTTAAGCATTAGAAGGTTCATTTGCCTACTAAGCATATTGTTTCTCTTTAAACTGTTGTTTTTAAGAGTAGCTTGAAGCAGAATGCTGATGAAGGCTTGGGGGTATGCCAAATCTTCCCAAAGACACCTTAAGCCATCCCTGCTAGTTTTTTTTATATAATGTTCTCCTGTTGTAGTTCTGACCTTTTGATATGATTATACATGTACAAATTTTATTGATTAATTTATTTTTCCATTCACAGTTATTTATGGAGCTCTGAAATGCATACATACCTGCATAAGAAATAGAGACTCTCCTAAAAGACTTTATATTGTAATAGGGACTTAAACTGTAAATAAATAATTATAATCTACATTTAACTATCCTTTGGCAGACTGACCTTTTAAAAGAATAAAATCCTAACAAAAAATTTAAACAAGTATATTTGGTGGGGGTTAGGGGGAGAAAAAGACACATCCCCTAAATAACTGGGTCCTCAGTATTATTTCCCATTTCCCAGCCCTAGACAGATGGTGCTGAAGCTGAAACAGAGTAGGGAAAAGTGGGAAAGAGACTTGGAGCATTGGATAGAGCGCGGAGCAAAGCCAATGAAGACTGTGGGGTGAGGGTAGGTTTTGCTATCATTTATAGACCCAAATATTTGTTCTTAAATACTGGATATTGTTTTGACCACATCAGTTTATATTAATGCCATTTCATACTGTACTTTTTCTAGGTTTGTTGTAATAGTAATTTGAGATTATCCTTAATCTCCTTTGTCCTTTGTTAAAATTGTTACTGGGGAATTGACTGTATGAGGTAGGAGTAAATATACGCCATGAGAGAGAAAAACATGGTAAAATGCTACTAGACTAAATCATTAAAATTGTGTCATCTATATAGCTTTACAAGTGTCTCCTTTTAACTAGAGCCACAATGAAATTTATGTTTATCCCCTTCCCTCTCTTTCTATCCTGCTGTATTTTTTTTTTTACTTTAGTGGTAGGTGTGAGGGTTACCATCATTGTGGTTGCCATTATCTTCATGAAATGACTTATTTGTTTTATTTTTCATATCTGATATATTTGTATTTCCTAGCCTCTCTTTCACAAAATCCCATGTTGGCTCTTCTAAAGTAGTGTCTGAAGAAAAAGAGACATTCTTTCACTTCATTCAAAAAACATTTATCAGGGACTTGCTATGTACCAACTTCTGTGGAACATTCTTGGGATATAAAGATAAATGGACACAATTATTTCATACACATATTCTGATAGGAAATACATACATTTTTTAAAGTTGAGATTAAAATGAAGCAAAAGCTCTAATAAAGATGTGTGTACAATTCCCCAAGAGTACAGATATAGAACTAACTTAACTCTGCCTGCAGAGGTAAGGGAAAGCTTCTTGCATGCAGCAGTGTTTGATCTGAGCATGAGGGATAAGTAAAAATTGCATAGGTCGAACAGGACACAGAAAATGTATATTTCAGGCAGAGAAGAGGCTTGGAGGTATAAAAGATCATTAACAGATTCCTTGACATTGAATATAATTGGAGTTAAAGGAGTAATAGGAAATGAGACTGAAATAGTTGGTTGTGATACAAAGACAGAGCCTTTTATGCTAATCCAGTGTTTGAATTTCATAGTATAACTGGAGAGCCATCAAGGTAGTCAAATTTGCATCTTCTAAACAAAAATGTCGCCAATGTATAATATTGGATAGATGGATGCCTGGGCCAGGGACAGGGGGGTTGTGAGGAGAGACTTGAAGTGAGAACACAAACGAAAAGATGAAAAGGCAGTGGCAGGACAAGAGAACAAGATGAAGCATTAAAGACAAATTTAGGAGGTAGAGTAAAAAGTTCTTAGACATGTTGATCGAGTTGGAGGAATTTCATGACTTGGATTTTTGGAAATAAAGATAACAATAAATTGAGTTTTGTGGCAGATTATTTATCTTATTTGAATGTTATTTTTATGCTCATTTTTCAAGTCTCTTAAGCTTGTAGAAAAAGATTTAAAAACCAAACTGTGTAGTTACTTTTTCCCCCCTTGCCTGAAGACAAAAATGAAAGTGTGAATCAGAAAGATAGCTAACTTTAAAGCTATCTGCTCTGAGGTTTATGCTTTGAATTATTTGGGAAATGACAGTTTTTTATTGAAAGTATGGAAGCATAATTGGAAACGTGCAAACTTTCTAGTACACTTTTTGACTTATTTCCATTGAGTGACATAATTCCCCTCAGTAAGTCATTCAGTAAACATTCATTGAATATAATATTTGTGCCACATCATAAAAGGTACTAGAGAAACAAAGTCAGGTAAAACATAATCCCTAAATTTCTTACCAACTATTGATAGAAATAGACCAGTAAATCAGCAATTAGAACACTGTGTGATAAGCATTATGGGAGCATAGAGGACAGACATCTAAATCAGACTGGGTGTCGAAGAGGAATTTCTGAGGAAAGTTGTGTTTTAGCTGAGTTTTGAAAGGCAAAAATAGTGAGTTAATAAGTGGAGAAGGGTGTTTCATGCAGAGAGAACAGCATGTGTGTAGAAATAGAAGTATAAAAGAATGTGGAGGGATAAGGACCTACATGTAGCTTTGTATGATTGGAGTCCAGTTTGTAAGGACAAGGAGCAATTGGAAGGGGATAAGGCCAGAGAAATAGGCTCTGGACAGAACTTCAAGGGCCTATTGTGCTAAGCAAAGAATTTTGTAATTTTTCTAAAGAGCAGGATTACATTTACATTTTATTGCTAGACATGTGGGAGATGGATCAGAGGAGTCAAGAAATCAGTAGGCCAGTTAGGAGACTGTTGTGATTGAGGTGGGCTTAGTAGCCTGGAATATATAGAAAGGTTGGGTACTTGAGAGCAACTACAGATGAGAATCTAAAACACTTGGTACCTCTATGTGTGTTTGTAAGAAGATGTGGTAGAGACAAGGAGAGTATCCTGGGTGAAAGGAAGAAAACTAGGATTTGCCACAGTATCTAGCATGGATGATGTTGTAGATAGCAGTGTCATGCACTGATGAGAATTAGGAAAATAGGAGAAGGTATGGGAGGCAATGGAGATTTCCATTTTTGAACTCATTGTCTCTTATGTGCCTGTTAGACAACCAAGTAAAACGGTCTAGGAGGAAGTTGAATGTATAGATCTCGAGCTCCTGAGAGAAATCTGGGTAGGAAATAAAGATGTGGGAGCCATCATTATATAGGTAATAGCCTGGAGTAGTAGGTTTTAATAAGATAATATGAGAAATGTAACTAATACGGTAATATAGGAAATTAAATATAAATTTAATAAGAAATAGAGTGAGACATCTAGAAGGCCAAGAACACACATGGAGGAAAAAAAAAAAGTCATGAAGATGAGTAACAGCAGAGTGGGAACATGGAAAGAGTGATTTCACAGAAGCCAAAACAAGTATCAGCACGTTTAAATGCTGTCAAGAAAATAACTAAGATAACTGAAACGTTTTTTTAGATTTGGCAACATAGAAAAAATTTGTGACAATATAGAAGCCATTTGCTGTTTTTGCCTGCCCGACAACCTTCCTTCTTCTCTTGATGACAAGACTTCTATTTTCCTTTAGGGAACTTTCTCCCATTGCATGTAACTATGGTAGGACTGTTAGTCTGGGTAACCTGTCCTCTCCTCACCAGGTGGTAGTTATGTGACCTAATTTTGGTCTCTCAGACTGTTTTCTCTTGGAATTTGAATTTTGATTATATTGTTAGGGGAAATAAACTATATTGGAAATAATCTTATTGTTCTGCCTTTATGGTTTATCAATGTGATGAGATAATGACAAAGAGGAAATATAAATATATTTTTATCCTGGTTATAACTTCAAAAATAAGGTCAAAGAAGATGATTGATTATAAAGTTTGCTCAAACAAGTGAAGTTAACATATTAGTATATTTTTAGCCTAGTTAAATATCTCACTATGTGATTAATACATTATTGAGATATCTAGAGAATTTGTTTTGTGTTTCAAGCAATACCTGTCCAGAAACATTTTGATGAGTTGCACCCAGATTCATGAAAGTAAAAAATTCAGATTAGTTACATAATTAAAGAAAAATATATCAAGTCTTTTCCCAATGGCAGACCTTACAAATATGTCAAACTGGTAGATAAGGAGTCGGCACTCAAGATACATCTACAAAGAATAGTATAGAATAGTTGCTAAGAGCCCAGGCTCTGGAGCCAGTCCCAATATTAGTAGCATCTACTAACTAGATATAAACCCTGAATAAATTACTTAACATCTCTGAGTCTTTGTTTCCCCATCTGTAAAATGAGGTTCTTGAAAGGATTAAAGGAATTATGAATGCAAAGTCTTCAAACAGTACTGTACTTAGCACGTAGTATACAAGGATACTTCAAAAAGTTTGTAGAAAAATAGATTTAAAAGATAATATGAATCTTCCCATGAACTTTTTGAAGACCCATCATATGTCAGTTATTATTATTGCCAATATGGTAGAAGCAAGATCAATTTATGGGTTGTTGTAAAGTAGAAGTTAGACCAGAGCTCTACTAAAGTCATTGTTTTCAGTTTTCACATGAGCTTCATTGAATTTAAGACAAATCATCTGAATTGAGGTGGATGTGGCTTGGGACAGTTCCCACACCCAAGTTTCATTTTGAGTGTTAAATATGTGCAAATATGAAAATTCAGGGTGAGACTTAGAGCAAAACTGCCAAGTGTTAGACTACTCATCTCAGAACTAATTAGCATATCAATTTGGGGGGCAAACCCCGTTAACCAGTTTTGCTTTTTTTTTTTTTTTTTTTAAATTTTTCTTAGCAAAATTTATAACAAATTTTTTCCCCCAAATTCTTTCATTTTGGATCTTGGTCTGTGACATAGTTTCACCTTTGGTCTATGCATGGACTGCTTTTTAGTGTTATAGTTAAGTAAGTCTCGGTGAATCCATTACTCAAAACAAAAGTTAAGATTTTGACCATAACCTGTATCTCATTACCTGGTTCCCCACCACATCACCACCACCATTCCATCCTCTTCGCCCTTTAATCTGAATTCTAGGTCATCCATAATATTTTTTTTTTTTTGACATTCATTGCTTTTGTTTTTAATCCGTTGCTTTTCTTTTAAGTAATATTTCTTTGTTGTTACCAAAAGAGGGTATAATGTTTATGTAATGTTTTGGGACACACTTTTTCTACTTGATAATATCACATATTAAATCAGCATAGAAACTAACCTAGGTGTTTCTTTGTTACTGAACTTCATCTTCGAATGTTTTTTTTTTTTTTTTTTCCCAAATTAACATCCAGTAGTTGCAGAATCCTATGCTGTTTATAGACAGAGGACCTCTTATTAAATGTGGATTAAAGATTAAATTTTTCTGGCCCAACCACTAGGTTAACCAAAACTTAGATTGAATGTTGATTTCTTTAAACATGGCCAGCTTGGGAAAGCGTTTTTTATTTCTTCAAAATCAGCAACCTATATTGGTTATTAAATAGGTCATTTTAATTGTACACTTGGTTTTCTTAATTTTCTTCTCTTGTTTTCTCACTTTATTTTGCAGTCTGCCAATAGGATCCCCTTATAAATGAGAACGGGCTATGTTTCACATAGTGCAGCTATCTTGTACAAATGAAAGGATCAGAGTAAATCATTTTACAGTGCATGCTGAACAAGTAAGGATATCCCAAGACATGAAACCTTTAAGTTTCCAAATAGAACTGGCACAATTTTAACTAGGGACAACACACATACTGAAGAAGTAATTAAGTTATAGTCCTTCCTGTGAACACTGATTTTAATCAACTGATCTGATCTGTCTGAAATGTTACACTATCCTTAATAAATATCCTTGCACAGTATTTCTACTCAAAAACAACTTTTATAAGTTCTTTGTCTATACTATGAATGTCAACATCTAATGTTGGGCTGGCCTGATAGCTCAGTTGGTTAAAGTACAGCCTTGTAACACCAAGGTCAAGAGTTTGATTCCTCGTGCCAGCTAGCTGCCAAAAATAAAAGAAAATTAATGTTGGTATTTAAGCATTAACATATTAGCCCATAACAACTTAGACAAATGTGATAAATAGGGAGCAGCACTGGAGAGTTTATGTCAAATGAATTAGGGCAGTAGTTTAGTGAGCTAATGTGCCAGTCTGGAAATGGATTCTTTTATCCTACTGAAGAGTTCTTTTTAAAATAAATTACAATCATAAAGCTGCCACAGTTTACTATGCATAGACATGTTCTGAATCGGATCCTCTTCATGAAGACTGCATTGTGCAGGTATTAAACTGCTGCCAACCGGTCTAACAGCTCATCAAATAGGAAATCTACTGCAGGAAAATACTTGGGTGAAAAAAATAAAAACGTTAAATATTGTGCTGTTATTTTGTGTATCTATTTAAGCTCTTCTCCATACCAAGTAGACTTATTTCAGTTGTTTTAGCAAAATAAGCTCCAAAAGCCTAGAAAATAGTGCAGTCTTAAAGTATTATTGATTTTAATCAATGTTAAAAACACTTTCAGAGAAATAAGATGAGAAACCAGATGAACATGTTTGCAACTGATAGTGACAACAGTTTATGTCACTGATCTGAGAGACTCAGATAAAAACAAATCCTGTGTGTATGTGTAAAATGGAAGAGTATACTTTTACACTAGAGGTTATTTCTTCTGCTTGCTTTTATTTAGGCATACTAGCTCATGTTTTTATAATACATATTGAGATGGCAAATCCAGCTTTGTATCTTTCAAAATGTTGAAGAAATTATCAGATTGCATTTTTTGTATGGTTTTATATAGTACCTCCTATGGAAGATTGTAAGGAACAAGAGCCTATTATGGACAACAATATTTCTCTGGTGCCTTTTGAGAGACCTGCTGTCATAGAGAAGCTCACGGGGAATATGGGAAAACGTAAAAGCTCCACTCCACAAAAGTTTGTGGGTAAGCATTACAAATGCTTTTGTTTCTTTACATGGTGATTTTAATGGAAAAAGGGAAGTTCCCATGTATTAGAAATATGTATGGTGTATTTCCATTCATGAAATAAATACCCATCTCTTTTATTTTTCCTTTCTACTCTATGATACTCCATGTGTCCTACACTTAACACACACATAAACACACCATTGGGCATATGGGCACAAGAAAGAGAAATAAAGACTGATAATAGTAAGTCATCATCTCAAAATGTACAGTCATGTGCTGCATAACTATGTTTCAGTCAATGATGGACTGACTACACATCTAAATGTAGTCCCATAAGCTTATAATGACTACACCAGATACCCTAGGTGTGTAGTAAGCTGTAACATCTAGGTTTATGTAAATACACTCTATGATATTCATACAACAACAAAATCGCCTGACACATGACTGTATAGAATGAAATAGCACATAAAAAATAAAATGTTAATTTATTTTAAAAGTAACAATGCATAAAGGAAATGGTCTAGCCCATTGGCCAGTGTTGTCATCTCTTTTTAAATTTGCATTAGTGCCACAAACTGGTTTCTCTAGATGATATTAATTCTTTTAGTATTTGATCTAGAATTGAAAGAAATTTGAATTTTTTTCAAAATTCTGTGTTAGAAAAATAATGCAGTAACCTACAGTCAAAATATTTTATGTTCAGATCTATATTTTATATTTTGATCCTTATGTTTTCATCCAGACTGATTTTGAACTGAAAAGATTAAATATCATATATTTAGATTTTTCTTATTCATTTCAAAACCCTTGGATTTTCTTTTATATACCCAGTGTTGGCATCATTCTGAATGAATACTATAAGTCTCTGAGGATACAAAAAGCATCTATTCTTTAAAATGAATATATGAGTAATAGAGATTCAATAGAAAGAATTGTTAAAGAATTTTCGTTCTTGTATATGTAATATATCTGTTCTTATGGACTTAATGCTCATTTAGGATAAAAATAAGAAGAGATAAAAAAAATTCAAACAGATTCTTACATTCTAGTGTCAGAGAGCATTGTAGGATATCCCGATTGAATGGTGCTTGGGAGAAAAATCTTCTTTGGTTATTTCAGGGAGGAAAGGGTAATAAAATTCCATTACTCCAATAAACACTTAGAGAAGGTCTTCTTTCAATCTAAAATTGAAGAACTAGCAAGTCATCAAACTATCACTTTAAGACTAGATGGCGAAATCTATTGAGAACTCATTGAAAAAAAGCTAGAGTCACTCCAAAGGTCACAGTTTATACTAGGTCAGCTTAAGGGTCCTGAGATTATAATCAAAGGCCTGCCTTGGGCCCTAGGTAACTTTTCTTTTTGTTCTTCTTTCTTCCTTTTTTAGGTAATTCTGAAAAGGAAAAGGAAAAGAAAAAAAAAAGCCAGTTCATTTCTTTTTAAAATTGGCTAGGGTGATGGACGTCATTAAATGCTTAATCTAATTATATACTACTGCAGTTGGAAAAATATGAAATGTCTTATTATTCTCTCTGCCTTTTGAATATAGTCTGCTCTTTGTAACATGTTAGTCAAACTTAGAGATGCTGCTCTTGATTTGATTTGAGAAAAGAGGGGCAGATTTTATGATTCTAAAATAATGACAGTAGATTTTTGTTAAGAATTTGAGAGTATTTTTTCATTATTTGAATTCTATCCTAGTTACATATAACAATAGTTGTAGTAACTATTTCTGTGATCACTCCTGAAACAAAAAATTTTATCATTCCACACTTACTGTAAATTCCTTTTCACTATATCCCTCAGCTAAATTCTATTCTTTGGCCTGATCAAGCTCTCCAGGCCAAACTTTCTGTGTACCTACTTGTGTCTTCCTCTCTTTTCTTATGCAGCTTAGATTCCATGATTTACCACTTTTCTCTCTTTAATCTCTTGCTTTGTTGTCCTATCACCTTTTCCTGGTTAAACCCCCATCTCTCGTGAAGCATACTGAACATCTTTTCAATAGTTAAATCTCAGCTGCTAGTACTTTTGGAGAAAATCCCACCGTCTTGTGAATTGGTGTCACTGTAGATAAATAACAGATCTCACCTCTCATTTGGCCCATCCATACCATGTATCAACACTTCTTTAACCCATCCCTGAACAGTCTTCTCTCCTCCTCTCCATCATGGCCATTTCAACCTTTCTCTTCTCTCTGCAAACATAGTACCTCACTCTTTGGTGATCATATATCTGTCCTCACAGGGAATAAAGTCAGTTGAAATGATTTCAGTCCAACATCGCAAATCACATAAATGCTTTTTTCTTTTTTCCTTATTTCAACAAACGATGCATTGCTCTTTCAGATTAAGGTTAATTACTCTTCTTGTGCCCTGGAATCCTCCTATCCTGCCTGACACATCCCCAAATACCTCACACTATTATTTTTCTTCTTTCTCACTTATTTTTTATCCTCTCACTTCTATTGGCATTTTCTATGAGCATTTAAAATGCAATAAACTCTTATAATTAAAAAAAAAAAACTTCCCTCAAACCCAAGTCCAAGTCTTCTTTCAGCTACCACCTATATTCTCCTTTTCTTCAATGACGGGATTGTTGAAAGAATTCTCTGTGCATTCTTTTCATTTCTTTCTTTCTTTCTACTCATTTCCCAGTTCATACAACCTGGCTTTCTTCCCAATGCTCTACAAAATTATTCTCATGAAGGTCACTAATAGCTTCCACAGTGTCAAATCCAGTGGACCCTTTTTAGTTACTATCTTATACAACTCCTAGAGAGCATTTGCCACTGTTGAATAGTCAGTTCTTTTTGAAATGTGCTCTTTTCTTGGTTTCTGTGACATTGATCTCTTGTATTTCTCCCAGCTTTTCTGACTGTTCCTTCTCAGTCTTCTCTGTGGATTTGTCCCTAACAGCTATGCAAATAGAGCAAAGTATGTGGCCTTTATTCATATGCCTAAATATTTTTATATTATAAATCAGGCTGAAAACTTCCTAACTTGGAAGACTAAGTTAAAATAAATATGGAATTCTCAGATTCCTTGGAGCTCCACACCAGATGTTGGCAGCACAAGCAGAACTACCCCTCGGCTTACCTCCAGGCCCCTCTCTTAGACCCTCTACTGGTTGTCTACTAGCAAATGGGCCTCATGCATACATTGCGTAGACACCCCAGCCTGTACATCCAAGTTCTTTTTACGATGTGTTCCACATATACCAAGCACATGAAGAGTAGTCCCTTGGCCATGCTTTAGGTCAAGGTATGTGATTACTAGCAAGCACAGGTGGTACTCAGGAAGATGGATCCTATGAAGAAGACTGTGTAAACTGTAGAAACAGGATCAGAGCCATTTGGGCAAGGAATTCCAGGGTCCTGGGTACCTACAGGATGATCTGGGTAGTGAGCTCTAGATCAGCACATTCCCTTGGCCCTACAAAGTCTTCATTCCATGAAGACCATGGCCCAGGGTTCTCTAAACAAGGGCCCAGTGCAAGAATCCCACTTGCCCTGGTCAATGGGTAGGCATAAAAATCTTGGTGTTCTTCCAGGTTCTATTTTTGACCCTCTTTTCTTCACACTCTACCTATGCCTGAGTAATATCATCTATTCCCATAATTTCAGAAGTTGCTTTCTATCAGCTGATGACTGTCATATCTACATCTCAAGTCCAGATCTTTCTCCTATGTTTGATACTATATCTAAGTACTTACTGGACATGACTATTACTCATACTATTCCCCAAACTGAATTCATCGTCTTTTCTATCTCTTTATCATCCACTAAGTTCCTCAGCCAGAAATCTGGGCTTCTTCATTCTTTCTTTCTCATTCTCTGTGTGTAGATAATTACCAAACTGTAGCAACTGTATTTTCTAAATTTCTTTTCATTCCATTAA
>NW_007745753.1:13032-14379 GCF_000696425.1 Galeopterus variegatus
TGTGTAGATAATTACCAAACTGTAGCAACTGTATTTTCTAAATTTCTTTTCATTCCATTAACTTCTCCATTTCCACTGCTACTACAGTAGTTCAGGCCACCATGATCTCTCCACCAACAGCTTCCTAAGTCCTCTTGCTAAATGAATATCTAATCTCTTTGATCCTTATTGCTCTCAGGCTAAATTTCAAATTCCTTAGCTGTTGAATGAGCCCTATATTATCTGATTTGTCTTTCTTGTCTATTTTCATTCTCAGCCATATTGAAGTATAAGTAATTTCTTATTAGTCATGTCCTCTTGCCCCTGAGCCTTCCTAACCAGCTGCTCCACCCTTGCATTTCTTTACTTGGCTATTTAACCCACATTAGGAGAGTAAATACAGGAAGACTTCTTGAAGGAAGTGGTATCAGGGATAAGAATGTGATGGTAAATATTTCTCTTGTTTGACCCCACATTACACATCACACTGTACTATAAATGATCCTTAAATTGCTTCACTTTGAAGCTCTTGACATTACAATATCTTAAATTGGATGTCATGAGATAATTTCTTATCATTTTCTTCTTTCATTTTCATTACTCTAGTCATCACCTTGGCCTGTCTTTGGGACCTTTTCTTCACATCTGAAATAATACTAACTAACTGAATGTGCTTTTCCAGAATGCAGTTCTGTGCATCAACATTTCCCTATCAACATTACCAGCTAGGCATTCATTCACAACAGTGTAGCTAAACATTTATAAGAACTCTACATCTATTTTTCAGAAGCATTCATTTTAAGAGGTAATTAGGTAGTTAGAGACCACATTGTTTTTGTAGCCAAATTTTTAAATGGTAAAATATTCTGTCCAAACTAGCAATATTTGTAGAAAACTTAAATTTTCTTTTCTTGTTTTAAGCACCAAAGCTCTTTTATAGTTAATGTTAAATTAACTATAAAATTTACATTTTTAAAATTACATTTGTTGAAATAAATGTTAAAGGGAAAACTACAGACATACTTCAATCAAGAAAAAGTATGGTGAAAAAGAAAAAGATAAATTTTAGCTGACCAGTTAGCTAAGTCGGTTAGAGCATGGTGTTATAACACCAAGGTCAAAGTTTCAGATCCCCTTACTAGCCAGCCACTCAATAAAAAAAAGGTAATGAAAAAGTATGGAAAAGTAACAATGGGTGTACATACCAGCATTATCACATGCATGTCTGATTAACAAAGGGATTAGGTAAAAATGAATAATTATCAATTTCAAGAAGCAAAACACGGGCCAGCCCGGTGGCGCACTGTGCTAGTGCGCCGCTTGGGAAGCGCGGCAGCGCTCCCGCCCGAGGGTTCGGATCCCACATAC
>NW_007745754.1:0-303 GCF_000696425.1 Galeopterus variegatus
TATCTGACCTGAATTTAACAGAACAATGGAAAACCCATTAACAGTACCCACAGTTAAGTACGCAATTTACACAAAAGCAATTTCCGCTATTTTTTTAAGCAGCATTTTATTTTAATTAATTAATTTGGGGGGAGACTGGTGCAGGGATCCCAATCCTTGGCCTTGGTGTTATAACACTGCACTCTAACCGAGTGAGCTCACCAGCCAGCCCCGCTTGTTTTTCTCAAGTAGAAACTTTTGTCTCAGTCTTTTTGTGTGTCTGCTTAGATTATTCCCACATAAAGTTCTTAAAAATTCTCCCAT
>NW_007745754.1:5915-6727 GCF_000696425.1 Galeopterus variegatus
AACTTTTGTTTTTCACATGTATTTATTGCACTGAACATTTTATTCACATAACATATATATACTTTATGTAATAATCATATTAAAAGCACAAAATGAATATTAATAAACAATAGGCACAAAGTATACTGTCAACTTTATTTCACTGGATTTATCCATTTCTCAAAAGATCTAGGGGAAAATTCTCACAATGAAATCATCATNTCATTGGCCCTGTGACCGTAATTGCAAAATGTGTAATCTTATAAAGTCTGTTTAGAAACACCGTCCTACACCTAGAATATGAATAAATATCTCTACAATTTAATTCTAAGACAAGATTTACTTATTAAAATTGGGGTGGAAACAAAAGATTTGAGGATCAGTTTTCTCAATAGTGAAACATCCTTTCAGATTATAGGATCTTTATTTTATGGTTATAAAAGTCCGAATTGTACAATTAGTTTTCATAATGAAAAAGCACTGCCCTCTTTAGCGCCTGTTTATCTCACATTCTCTGCCCCTCTCTATTTGTCAGCATCTAAAATCTTTAATATAGGTTTCCCTTTTGCTTACATTCACTGTTCTTTTGCAGCAAAAGCTCCTGAAACAGATGAGGTCTGTGTGGGAAAAGACACAAAAAAATCAGAGAAACCTAAACCGAGAAACCAGCATAATTCAAACATGGATGGTAAGTTCAGACTTTGCTTCCTTTAGCACCAGGTTGGGACATATGGTGATTATACAATGAGAATTTGAACTAAACTTATACTGTCTGTGGGCTCTTATGAGCAGGCTGAGCAAAAGGAAAAAGATTCCATCTGTTTGTACACAGA
>NW_007745754.1:7803-11606 GCF_000696425.1 Galeopterus variegatus
GTTTTTTTTTTTTTGTGTGTGCGTGTGTGTGTGTATGTGTTTGTGGGTAAATTAATTTGTTACTAAAATCAAAATATCCAGCTAAAAGATTTTATTTCCTGGATAAGACCATAAAGCATCCACAGGTATAGGAAAATAGACCAAACCCATGGAGGAAAACTACTCATGTATGGAATAAACACAGGGTTCTATAGAAGTCGATCCATCTCAATTTTCAGGAAAGATTTTTCAGATAAATTAAAAGTCATTTGATGCTGAAAAATAATTGTGTTGGAAATTCATGGGCATATCAGGCAGGTAAATCTGTTGGAGGTAAAGGCTAGAAATTCAGAGAAACCAGGAGACTGCCGGGAATTCCACATAGTTGGTATCAGACAAATTATATATTCTGAGAGAGGGAAGCAGTGCTAACAGATGAAAATGTCACAAAGGCAGAACAATCGGGGAATGTGAATGTTATCACATTGATTTATAAATGTAAATTGAACACAAAAGGTAGAAGAGGTGAACTAAAATTTATCCACTTTCTTTAGCTTACAGATAAATTTTATTGGAAGACTAAAATAAAAACCAAGAAAATAAGTAGGGTGTAGTTGTAGGTATCCTTAAAAGAAAGACCAGGGATGTGCTAATCAAAGATAAATGGAAGAGAAAACGTTCAAGATATATCTTGTTAATGATAGAGAAATATCAGAAAATACCGATTGCTTTATGTGGAATATTAAACGGATACAATCACGAATAAGGCACACATTCTGTTTTGAAATTAGGGCATCTCTGATGCTGGCAATAAAGCTGGTTTGGGGTAGAACAAATAATAAATTTAGTTTGAGACACATTGTAAGTTCCTGTGAGATGTGTAAGTGGAAATATGCAGTAGGCAATTGGATGAATGTGGTTGGAGCTTATGGGAACAATTTGTTCTGGACACAGATTTTCCTAACTGTCAGCATATTCTAGGTATTGGAATATATGGTAGTGTAAAGTGAGAGTTTTTAGAAAAGAATAAACCTTTTAGGTGAAAATAAAATACCTTTTAGAATCCCTGTGGTAATGAGTCAGGCTGGGCAAGAGGAACTGGTACAAACAAGTTGACAGAAGGAAAACAGGAGAGAGAGGATTTTTCAAGTCAAGATTATGAATTTTATAAAAGGATTTTTATATAAGGAAGGATTAGTAATAGTAGGAATAAAAATATAAGTGTTTAGTAAAGGAAGTTTTTGGTGAGAGAAAGAATGTAGTTCAAAGTGTGTTCTTACTGTGATGAAGAATGTAGTTTCAGTTGGGTGGTGGGAATGGAAGAGACTTCATTGAGCTCATGAAGAGTTAGAGTTTCACAAATGAGTACAGTGAACATACTCGTGCCGTCGTGCAATATTCTTTGTTAGGGGCAAAAGTGATGGCACGAAAAACAAGTGAAGATCTTGGGTGAACGGGGGATGTTTAGTTTTTTTTTTTTTTAAATAATGGGAATAAATAAGCCAACTCTAAAAATTTAAAGAAAATAAAAGAGAAAGCAAGAAAAAGTGAGAAAATGAGATGGAGGGAATTAATAATGGAAGGTGGTTACCCTCTAGGTCAATGTCCCTAAGGAGCATGAGGAAGTCAGCTAATAAGCGTAGTGAGAAGCCTTGGACCAAGACAGACAAGCTGGGCTCATAGAGGCCTCTAGGCACAGAGAGGTAGTGCTTAGCACGTAGTTTGTGGACCTGCTAAAAGTAAAAATTTTAGAAAGCCCTTATCTTATCCTATGAAGTGTTGTCTACTGCTTTTTCCTGAGAATGAGGAGACAGTCTGTAGGTCAGACAGTTGAGGGTAAAAGAGACAAGTAACAAGGAAGTTTTGATATCTGATAATTATTAAATCAACCATTACTCTTTTGAATAAAATGTGAATATTTAAGAAAAATATACTTATTTCTGTGTTGGAGGCATAATTTTGACATCTGGTGCAAATAAATAGAAAAGAGGGGAAATGAGAGAGAGAGAGAAAAAAAGAAAAGAAGTCCACGAATTTCTTGTTCAATGATCATAATAAGCTAGTAAGTGTTAGGAGACAAAACAATACATAATAAGACATAAATGAGAACAGCCTGACTACGTGTTCTGGTTACTCCATTGTTTTTTCATGATTACGCGAATCTACTGAGGAAGATGATCCATGCTGAGTACTGGAAAGTGTGCCAATTGCTCTATGGGGAAGAGCAACATTATTTAGAGAGACTGGAAAAGGAAAGAAAAGAGATTTTTCAACAACTCATGGAAAGTGAAGAGATCTAAAACTTTAATATAGGTTTCCTTTTTGCTTTTATTCACTGTTCTTCTGCAGCAAAAGCTCCTGAAGCAAATGAGGTCTGTGTGGGAAAAGCCAGCTTAAAAATAAGGACCTCATTCAAGAGAAAAAAAAAACCAAACTTTTTTTTTTTCTAGAAAATAGGAAGAACTACCCCAGGAGAAATTTTCCTCTAAAAATTCACTCAGTTTCTTTCTTCCTTTTCTCTTTTCTTCCCTTCCTTCCTCCTTTCCTCCCTCCCTCCTCTTTCTTTCTTCTTTCCCTCTCTCTCTCTCTCTCTCTATCCTATTTATGAGTGAGGATATGCTGTATTTCTCTTTCTGTGCCTGGCCAGTTACTGAAAACCTGCAACAGGAAAGTTTCTTGGAAGGTATTTGTATTTGTATTAGGACATATCTTGATATTTAGAAATTGGGGGATGCCTGCAATATATTTCCTGAATTGCCTTGCCTTTGACACCAATTGCAATAATCATCCTTAAAAATCAAAGAAGTGAAGTCTCCAACTATGAATATTGTGATGAATACTAAGACTTTCTCTTTTTGTCTTTACAGCATTTTGGAACCATGTTGAAAAGGTAAGCTTGGCCCTACATTCAAGGTTTGAGAACTGTAACAATTATCAGTCTATTGATGCTGAAATGAAAACATAATTTATTTATTATAATAATATGAGTAATTTATTTATTATAATAGTATGACCTCTTTCATAGTATATTTTTTCTTCCCTTCTGAAAAGGGATTTTGTTATCTAGTGTAAGATGAACTTGGGCAGGGATATTATTTGCAAGGGGTTATTGTGGAAGTTCATGAAAAAATTACCCTTCCTGATTTTAATATTCAAAGTGTATAAAGAAATTGACATAATGGCCCCAAATGATTCCAGGACTCATGTGGGAAGGTTAAGTATTTCAGCAGGGTGTTAAGAATCAGAGGGAGGACACTCAAGGGTTTTGGACTTGAATATGTGGTGGATGGCAGCCTCCAACTTCAAATGGAAAGGCTATATGGTGCACTTAGGGCAGCTGGGTACAAGAAGCAGGATCCCTGCCTGAGCTAAGGTCCTCGATCCCTAGCTAGTGGTTATAGACACTGAGCTTGTCAGTGGTGACTGGTGTAGGTTAGAAACCAGTGTCATTTGGGCTGGCCCAGTGGCACACTGGAGAGTGCGCCGCTTGGGAGTGCGGCGGCACTCTTGCCGAGGGTTTGGATCCCATGTGGAGACTGGTTCCTGCTCACTGGCTGAGCGTGGAGCGGGCGTGACACCGAGGGTTGCGATCCCGTTACCGGTCAGTAAAAAAGACAAAAAGGAAAAAAAAAAAAAAGAAAGAAACCAGTGTCATTGAACATCTTCCTTGAATACAGGCCATTTTGCACAACCATGTGATGGGAAGAGAGGAAATAGATACAGCTGTGCTTGTTGAAATTGTGAGCCAGTATTAAAGTGTTATGAGGTGGGATTAGGTTGAATTTGATTTCCATAAAATAAATTGATGCATCCCTGTTTTGTGA
>NW_007745754.1:11747-12617 GCF_000696425.1 Galeopterus variegatus
GCACTCAATTGTCAATTGTCACAAGTTTTCTGAAGCAATATTAAGGAAAGAATGGATGTAGATTCACACAGATAATATTCCTAAATACTGGGAATAATAACAGAGTCAGGTAATTGGGATTAAAATGTAATTTCTGGAAAACGGACAATGAACCTTTACTTTGAATATTTATTCTTAAAATAACTATAATTTACATAGACTAATTTACGGGATAGTTTCCTATTAGAGATTGGATGTGGTGATTTGACTGAGTACATTAAGGGTTTTGATTCAATCATTGGTATTAGGGTGTGTCCTATAATCCACTCACGTACAGCTACACCTTTCAAAAGGTTTGAAACTTAATCATTTTGAGAAAATGGGTGTGATGTTGGAGACTATAAAACATCATGCAAAGGACCAAGTTCATTATTCTCCAGAACTACTGTGTTTGAAGTTGGCAGGACGGTGGAGACATCTGAAATTTACTGCAAGCACTAGATGCGTATCTGAACTGAATTTAACAGAACGACAATGGAAAAACCCATTAACAGTACCCACAGGTAAGTACACAATTTACACAAAAGGAATTTCTGCTACTTTTTTAAGCAACATTTAATTTAATTTATTTATTGAATCTATTTTTTTTTTTTTTGGCGGGGACTGATGCAGGGATCCAGCCCTTGATCTTGGTGTTATAACACTGCACTCTAACAAAGAGAGCTCACCAGCCAGCCCCACTTTTTTTTTTAAGTAGAAACTTCTGTCTCTATCATTATTTTTGTGTGTCTGCTTAGATTATTCCCACATAAAGTTCTTAGTTAAAAATTCCTCCATTACTTTAAACTTACTGCATTACACATATGTAGTCTCTTTTTTCTTTCTACATAT
>NW_007745754.1:12911-14377 GCF_000696425.1 Galeopterus variegatus
CGCAGAGCCCATGTTTACCAGGAAGTTATAACATTATTTTTTACCATGTCTGTTTTCTTCTTCCTGCAGTATATGTTTCCTGGGAAGATGAAATAGCCGCTTGTCACGTGCCCCTGTTTGAAGATCTGAGACATTTGCTCTCTACTCCTGCCCTTCTCGATGTTGTCCATAATCCAACAAGGTCAAAGTGTTTCCTCGCATGGGGAGCCCAGCCGTTCACTTCTGGCCGACATTACTGGGAGGTGGACGTGGGGGGGTGTGGGAACTGGGTCACTGGATTTTGTAATGATTCCTGGACAAAGAGGAATGACATGCTGGTTAACTCCGAGGGGATTTTTCTACTTTTCTGTGTCAAGGAGGAGAATTGCTGCCGTCTCTTTACCTCCTCCCCACTCCTGCCTCACTACGTGGAAAGGCCTCTTGGCCCCGTAGGGGTGTTCCTGGATTATGAATGTGGTACACTGAGCTTTGTTAATGCGGCCCATAGTTCCCTCATCTGTAGTCTCTTCTCCTGTTCCTTCTCTTCTCTGCAACCTTTCTTTTGCACTGGAACCACATGATCAGAGACAGGTCTGAAACCTGACCACATGTATCTGGAATGCCAACTCCTGAGGAAGCTGATTTGGTGCCTACTCGATGGTCTTCAGTGTCATCTACCCTTATAAAATGTATTGATTCTATTCTTTTTAAAAGTGTTGATATTGTTAAGTGCATAAATGTTTCAATTTTCTTTAAATAAAAATAATCTCTCTCTGAGAATACTGTGCAATATTTATGCTGTGTCTTTTCTTTTCACTTGATTTCTCATCCAGCCAAGGTAAAAAACTAACAAACAACAACAACAACAACAAAAAAAAACCCTACTGTCATATCATAAGGGCATATAGCAAATGAAGAAATATTTATTCAATAACTATAGCAAAACTCAAGGATACAGAGTGTGTGACATTTGATCCATGACCAGCTCCCATCAGCCACAACTCCACATTATGGAAGCTTTTCTCTAAGTTGTGAGGCAAAGACAGGGTCTCCTAATAACCTCAACTCCCAGTCTAGGGTTAAGGTTTTGTATCTTCCATGCTTCAAGGGATAAAACAAAAGACAAGGAGATACCATCCCTTTCTCCCAATACAGACTTGTAGAGTGTGTGTAACTGCTGGAGAAGCAGGCCACTGTCCCACCGTCAACTCCAGTGCAACGATACAGGGATTCTGTTAAGGAGAAGTGTCAGGTCATGAACACCGAGAGCTGTGCTCACTGCCTGAGAGTAATGGCTGATTTTGAATGGAGCATGGTGAAGTGCACTCTTAAGGGCATTGTCAAAAATAATGAAGATCCCAGTTACAGGCACTTAAGAGGAGCCTAGAATCTCCATTTTTGTGTAGCAGCAACAAGTGAAATGTCTGATCAGCCAGAAGTTTTAACAGAGAGAACCAGGTAAAGATTTAGCCAAGAAAAGCCCTCCT
>NW_007745755.1:0-202 GCF_000696425.1 Galeopterus variegatus
CCCGGGCCCATCTGGGGATATGTCCCCATTTCTGCTCTACTGGAGCAAGCATCACACAGGATGGGGTGGAAGATGTCGCCGTTATCACAAAGGATCTGTGACCTGTATGCGGATCCTTGCCTGTAGACTGAATATATCGTTCTTCACACATGTACGTTCTACTATTTTTCAAGTGTGTAAATACTACTGTGATTAAAATATA
>NW_007745755.1:5765-6530 GCF_000696425.1 Galeopterus variegatus
CAGGGCAAAGCTCATTTCCCCCACTATTCTCCTGCGGTGGAATTAATTTTAAAATGAGCACCAAGTTCAACTTGTAATCACAGAAGGACAATGTACTGCCTGAGGGTGGGTGGAAAAAGGGAGAGGGGCAATCCTACCACTTCACTTTTTGGGGGAAGGAGAGAAGAGGCAGTGTTTGCTTTACTCTCTGTAGGTAAGTCACAGAGATTTAGGCGCTGCTGGTGGGAAGATTCTTCTCTGTCCTGTCATTCTGAACCATTGCTCCAGCACCTGGGCCTCAGGGAGGAATTATGTCACCCACCCCCAAAGTAGAGGTCTGGAATGGTGTTAGAATTTGTGAGAAGATTCTCTTGGAGACATCCAGGGCTGACATCTGTTGTGCTGTGAACCCATCTGGAAAAGGGCTTTGGAAGCCCAGGAGCCCAGAAATCCTCCTGCAAGTTGATATGAATTCCTGACACGGTAGTTCTCAAAATGTGGTCCTTAAATCAGCAACATCAGCATCACTGGGGGACTTGTCGGAAATGCAAATTCTTGGGCTGTGCCCCAGACCTATGCTATGGTTTGATGTGTCACCTCCAGAATTCAGATGTTGAAACTTAATGGCCAATGTGATGTTATTAAGAGTGGGGCTTTCAAAGGTGATTAGGTCATAAGGGCTTTTCCCCTTGTGAGTGGTATTAAGGTCTTTATAAAAAAGGCTTCACCCATGTTGTTGCAAATGGGAGTATTTCATTCGTTTTTATAGCTGAGTAGTATTCCATT
>NW_007745755.1:8292-8751 GCF_000696425.1 Galeopterus variegatus
AGCTGTTTATCTGTGCCGGGATGTATATTGGCTCTTGTTGTTTTGGGGGAGTGGGGAGGAAGGCAGCTCAGAGCAAGTGTGGAATGGTGCAGAGCTCTGGGTGGCACTTGCTGACCCCATTCTGGTCATGACTCTGCAGCTAACTAGCTGCATAACTTGAGGGCCAGCAACATGGACAACATTTTTATTGGTATCTTGACTATTGAAGTCATTGACATTAAGTTGTGAATGACAACAGGAAGAAAGGGATAGACATATGCAGAATGACAGAAATCATAATAAACTAAAGTGGAATTGATAGGCTGAATGTAACAAGATGGAATTTTACTGGGATAAACGTCAGGTCCTATATGCAGTTCTGCTAGTGCTTAGCTACATCAAGGAATGGAGGAGGTACAGCTCAAGAGAAACATTTGTACAACATGTTTTTGGGTATTTTTTTATTGTGATAAAATAAGC
>NW_007745755.1:14142-14376 GCF_000696425.1 Galeopterus variegatus
CATTTAAGCATTTACAAATTCTGTCCATGAGTCTCATCTCGTTGGCTAGAATATCACAAACCCAGCACTGTGAGGGATTCCAGGGCCTCTAAGAGCAGGGTCCTTTCGACCACCCAAGGGGATAGTCAGTCCTGCGCCATGCTGCCTGCCTTCCATAGGCAAGCCAGTTCTACAGCTGTTTATCTGTGCCGGGATGTATATTGGCTCTTGTTGTTTTGGGGGAGTGGGGAGGAA
>NW_007745756.1:0-1184 GCF_000696425.1 Galeopterus variegatus
TTGGATCCTGCCTAGGACCCCACCCATGCTCTCCTTGCCTGCTTCTAGATGGAGAGTGACTTTGATTATTCTAGATTCCACATATAAGTGAGATCATGTGGCATTTGTCTTTCTGTGTCTGGAATATTTCACTTAATGTAATGTCCTCCAGATTCATCCATGTTGTTGAAAATGGCTGGATCTCCTTTTGTAGGATTGAATAACATTTCATTGTGTATATATACCACATTTTCTTTATTAATTTATCCTTTTAGATCATTTTCATATCTTGGCTATTGTGAATAATGTTTCAATGAATGTGGGAGTATAGAAATCTCTTTGAGATACTTATTTCATTTTTGTTGAATATAAAACCAAGAGTGGCATTGCTGGGACATATGGTAGTAACATTTTTAATTTTTTGGAGAACCTCCATACTGTTTCCCATAATGGGTGTACAGTGTACAGGTGTTTCTTTTCTCCATATCCTCACCAACACTTATTATCTCTTGTCTTTTTTCTAACAGGTGTGAGCTGATATCTTCTTGTGGATTCACTTCTCATTTCCCTAATGATTAGTGACAATGAACATCGTTTCATACACTTGCTGTCTATTTGTTTGGCTTACTTAGAAAAATGCCTATTCAAGCCCTTGCTCATTTTTAAACCAGGTTTTTTTGTTTTTGTTTTGTTTTGTTTTGCAATTGAGTTGTATAAGTTCCTTATATTTTCAACATTAATCCTTTATCAGATATGTGGTATGGATTGGGAGAAAAATATTTTGTTACAATCCAGGCCGGCCCGTGGCTCACTCGATAGAGTGCGGTGCTGATAACACCAAGGCCATGGGTTCAGATCCTATATAGGCCGGTTGGCTCACTGGCTGAGCGTGGTGCTGACAATCCATAGGTTGCCCCTCCACTCTGCTGATTGTTTTCTTTGCTGTGCAGAGCTTTTTAGTTTGATGCAGTCCCATTTGTCTATTTTGCATTTCTTGCCTGTGCTTTTTGTGTCATATACTAAAAATCTTTGCCCAGACCAATGTCAAAAAGATTATTTTCCAGTATTTTCTTCTAATAGTTTTATAATTAAAATTTCAGGTCTTACATTTAAGTCTTTTTTTTTTTTTGTCAATATACAATGCGGTTGATTATTATGACCCATCACCGAAACCTCCCTCCCTCCTCCCTCTCCCCTCTCCCACC
>NW_007745756.1:5674-8812 GCF_000696425.1 Galeopterus variegatus
AAATTTTTATCTTTTCACTTTATATTAGGGTTAAAAGTAATTTACACACCACCATTACAATGTTACATTATTTTGTATGTGTTTATATATTTACTCTTACTAGTAATATTTATGCTTTCATATGCCTTTGCAGTGCTGTTTACCATGTTTTTATTTCCATTTGAAGAACTCCCATAAGCATTTCTTACTAGGCAGGTCTACTGGTGATAAACTCCCTCGGTTTTTATTTGCCTGAAAGGATTTATCTCTCCTTCATTTTTAAAGGATAATTGTGTGGAATATAGTATTCTCAGCGGGCAGCTTTTTCTGTCAGTATTTTGAATATATCATCCCATACTCTCCTCGTCTGCCATGCTTTTGCTGAGAAATTTGTTAATAGTTTAATGAGAGTTCCCCTTCATGTGACAAGTAGCTTTCATCTTGCCGATTTCAAAATTATCTCTCTGATCTAGATTTTTGACAATTTTTTAATAATTTGTCTTGGTGCAGTCTTCTTTGCATTAAAACTTTTCAGGGTCCTTTCGAGTTCATGTATCTGAATTTCTATTTTCCTCTCAGGATTTGGGTAGCTATTAGCAATTATTTCTTTAAGTAAGCTTTCTGCCCCTTTCTCTCTATATATATATTCCTACTTGGACTCCCATAATGTATATATTTGCTTGTTTGATGGTGTTCCATAAATCAGATAGGCTTTCTTCACTCTGTTTAATTTTTTCTCGTCTCACTGGATCATTTCAAATGACCTTTATTCAAGTTTGCAGTTTCTTTCTAATGCTTGATTGAGTCTGCTATTGAAGCTCTCCATCACATTTTTCATTTCATTCATCGTATTCTTCAGCTCCAGAATTTCTGTATGATTCTATTTAATGATTCCTATTTCTTTGTTGAACTTTTTGCTTTGTTTATGCATTATTTTCCCAATACTGTTGTGTTGTCTATGTTTCCTTGTAGTTTGCTAAACTTCTTTCAAATAATTACTTTGAATTCTTTGCCAGGCAAGTTGTAGATCTCCAATTTTGGCTGGTCAGTTAATGAAAATGTATTGTGTTCCTTTGGTGGTATCATGTTTCCTTGATTTTTCATGTTCCTTGTGGCCTTGTGTTGATGTATGCACATTTGAAGTAGTCACCTTTTCCAGAATCTACAAACTGGATTTGGTGGGGAAAGACGTTCAAATATTGGCGAGTTTGAGAGCACTGGCTGGATAGGACACAGCAGCTGTGGTTAGGGATGGGCAGTGGTGGCTCCAGCTCCAGGGTGGTGCAGGCTTTTGCCCTGGGAGGTAGGGAGAGATCATACGGTTTGGACTTTGGGCACCTGGGATCAGCTTTGAGAAAACTGAAGGGGTCGTCAGGGGAAAAAGCTGCAGATGTCTATGGTGGCAAAAAGGACTATTGGTGTCTCAGTAGTTAAAGCCACTGGGGTCCTTCAATTCTCCTTCTCCCTTATGGGGGTAGGTTGCAGCTGAGGGTATGCCTCTTGGCACTGAGCTCTGCCAAGTAAGGGAAAGGGTGACACAGGTAAAATGATTTCTACACTTTTTATGTTGCCACGCTACTTTTTTGTGATCCTCTTGGTGGCTACAGCTTCTTAATTGTATTCTGGAGATCAACAGTGAGTAGTTGTGTAGTTGTTAAATTGTTGTATTTGTGGGGTAATATGGGATAGGATCCTCTAGTTTACCATCTTGTTTTAAAAAATATTTTCCTGATTAAAAATATATTCAAATATTTACCGTGTAATACTTCAAAATTGTCTTTTTCCACATTTGTTTAAAACTGTTTTTTTAATGTTAAAATATTCTTTTGGATTGCGACTTTGTCATAAAAGAGTGCAGAAAATTAGTTATACAAATTATGTGAAAGTTTCCACTACAGCATAAATGTATAGTTGTATTAAAATTAATAATCCAACTATGAACTATATGAAAACAAACTGGAAAACCTAGAAAAAATGGATAAATGTTTGGATACATCAACTTACAAGGTTGAACCATGAAGAACTATAAAACCTAAACAAATCAATAACAAGTAATGAGATTGAAGCATTAACAAATGTCCCCAACAAAGAAAATACTAGGACCAGATGGCTTTACTGCCAAATTCTACCAAACATTTACAGAACTAATACCAATTCTTCTCAAACTCTTCCAATAAATTGAAGAAGAGGGAATACTTCCAAACTTATTCTACAATGCCAACATTAACCTCATACCAAAACCAGAAAAAGATACAACAAATGAAGAAAACTACAGACCAATATCCCTAATGAGCACAGAGGCAAAGATCCTCAATAAAATACTAGCAAACAGTATCCAACAACACATTAAGAAATTCATTCACCATGATCCCACGGATGCAAGGATGGTTCAACATATACAAATCAATAAACATGATACACCACATCAACAGAATGAAGAGAAAAAACATACGATCATTTAAATAGAAGCAGAAAGGCATTTGGTAAAATCTAACACCACTGTATGATAAAAACACTCAACAAACTCAGTATAGAAGGAATGTATCTCTACACAATAGAGGCCATATATTACAAATCCACAGCTAATATCATACAGAATGGACAAAAATTGAAGGCTTTTCTTCTAAGATCGGGAACAAGACAAGGATGCCACATTTCCTCACTCTTACTCAACGTATTAGCAGAAGTTCTAGCCAGTGCAATAAGGGAAGAGAGAGCAATAAAGGCATACAAATTGGTAGGGAGGAATTCAAACTATGCCTATTTGTGGAAGACATGATCCTATACATAGAAAACCCTAAAGCATCCATCAAAAAATTACTAAAACTAATAAATGAATTCAGTATAGTGGCAGGATACAAAATCAACACACAAAAATCAGTAACTTTTCTATGTGCCAATGACAAAATAGCTGAAGAAGAAATTAAGGAAGTAATCCTATTCCCAATAGCTATAAAAAAAAAAAAAACCTAGAAGTAAAATTAATGAAGGTAAAATACTTCTTGTACTAGTCAATTTCTGTTGCTTATAACATAAATATCTGAAACTGGGTGATTTGTAAGAAAACAAAATTTATCACTATAGATTCAGAGGCTGTGGAGTCCTAAATTCAGAGAACACACCTGGTGAAGGCCTTATGGATGGTAACAGTGACACAGA
>NW_007745756.1:11078-11543 GCF_000696425.1 Galeopterus variegatus
GGCCGGCCCCAAAATCTCGTATTATTACATATTTGTACTTGGTAGAAATCTCAGCTTTTCTCATCCTGTTGCTTAAATGACAAGATCAAAAAAGTTGGGTTGGTCACGGTAACAAATTTGGATAGTATTTTTATATGATTGAAATCCATTGTTTGAAAAAGGGGAGTAGCATGATCTAATTTATATTTTTAAACAGATCCTCTAGACTATTATAAAGAGGATGGAACTAAGGAGAAGAAAGGGTGGAAGAGAGCAGTCGGAGACTACTGCATTAGACCGTGTACAAGTAGATGGCAGCTGGCCCTCAGGTGCAAGCACTGGAGGTGGTGAGAAGCAATCAGTTGCTGGCATATTTTGAAGGTAGATTCAATAGAATCTGCCAGGTAAATAAGGGAAGGAGAAAGAGGAATCAAGGACGGATCTTGAATTTTTTACTTTAGTAACCGAGGAATTTTATGAGGCCAT
>NW_007745756.1:13155-14375 GCF_000696425.1 Galeopterus variegatus
CGGCATATAGTCTGTCAGGCACTAGACCGGGCACATAAGTACAAATGTTAGGATAGTCTTCGAGGGAGAAAGATAAGTGATATATTGTAATAATTTAGTGCAACAAATGATAAAATAATAATTAATACATACTCAGTGTTGCTATGCATCTCCATACACTATTCTAAGTGCTTTCAATATATTAATGAGGATACCTCAAAAAGTTTGTGGAAAAAGATAATTAAAAGATAATACAGGGCCGGCCCAGTGGCGCACTGGAGAGTGTGCCGCTTGGGAGTGCGGCGGCACTCCCGCCGAGGGTTCGGATCCCATGGAGACCAGTTCCCGCTCACTGGCTGAGCGCGGTGCGGACGCAACACAGAGGGTTGCCGGTCCCTGGTACGGGCGCGACACCGAGGGTTGCGATCCCGTTACCGGTCAGTAAAAAAAAGACAAAAATGAAGAAAAATAAAAAGATAATACAAATCTTTCCATGAACTTTTTGAAGACCCCTTGTATTTTGATTCTCACTAAAACCAGTGAATTTCAAAATTGAGGCTGGAACAATCAGAAACCTACATACAAGTGAATGAAGTTGTATCTTCTTCACATCACACAAAAAACAACTCAAAGCAAACCATAGATCTAAATAAAAGAGCTAAAACTGTAGAACTCTTGGAAGAAATCATGAGTAAAACTTCATGATCTTAGATTAGATGAAAACTTCTTAGATATGACAATAAAAGCACAAGCGACTAAAGAAAAAACAGATAAATTGAACTTCATCAAAATTAAAAATATTGGTGTTTCAAAGGACACCATCAATAAAGTAAAACGTAACCACATAATGGGAGAAAATATTTGCAAATTATATATCTGATAAGGAATTTGCATCCAAAAATATAAGGAATGCATACTATTCAACAAAAAGAAAAGTAACCCAATTAAAAGATGGGCTAAGGATTTGAATAGAAATTTCTCGAAAGATTATATATAAAAAAATGGCCAATAAGCACACAAAAAGACATTCCACATTATTGGTCATTAGAGAAATGCAAATCAAAACCATCTACCACTTCACATCCACTAGGGTGGCTAAAACCCAAAAAATGGACAGTAGCAAGCTTTGGCAAGGCTGGGGAGAAATCAGAAGCCATATACCCTGCTGGTGGAACTGCACAATTGTGCTGCTGCTTTGGAAAACTGGTCGGGTGCAGCTCTCTCAAATGTTAAATGTAGAG
>NW_007745757.1:0-607 GCF_000696425.1 Galeopterus variegatus
TTGAGAAAGAATGTTTCAGAAAGACAGTGACTTTTTTCCTCTATAGAAATGGTAGGGCAGGAGACAGATGATATACGTTAGTACGTGTGACTTGACTCCAGCTGTGAAAACCCGTCTGCTACAGCACAGAGTGAGGACGGTGCCGAGCAGACGGAAGTGGCCTGTGAAGTCAGGGACACCTGGGGCCACCTGGCCCTGCTCTGCCATCCCTGGGAGCTTTGGCCGGCACACCTCTCTGCTGAGCTCTGGATGCCAGTGTGTGTGCCAGGTGTGGCCATGTCGAGGAAGGCCAGGCTTGCAGACTCTCCCAGGCACTGCATCGTGAGACCAGGTGACACAGATGACAGGCACCGCCATGTCTGGAGGAAAGTGAGCTTTTTCCACATGATGGGATCTGGGCATTGCTCGTGGATGAGGGGCTTGGATGTGGGGGTTTCTCTTGGAGAAAGGGCAGTGGATTGGGAAACACAGAGATTGGAGATGACTCAGGAAGGTCATTCCGACTGCATCCAGTCCTGTCCTCCCTTGATCTTTGTGTGTGGGGGTTCGTTAGGGTCCCCGGGTGGGCCTGGAGAGTCCCAGATCCATGTGGACAGTCAGTCCAGGA
>NW_007745757.1:5959-6309 GCF_000696425.1 Galeopterus variegatus
CACTTCTTTGATTGTGGCATGTCTTAGTCTGTTCTTGCTGCTATAATAAAACACCTTAGACTGGGTAATTTATAAAGAATAGAACAGTATTTTCCACAGTTCTAGAGGCTGGGAAGTCCAAGTTCAAGTCATCAGAAGATTCAGAGTCTGGTGAGGGTTGCCCTCTGCTTCCAAAATGGTACCTGGTCACTGTATCCTCACATGGCAAGAAGGACGGAAGGCACAAAGGACCTAGCTGGTTCTCTCCAGCCCTCTTTTAAGGGCACTAATCCCACTGATGAGGGCTCTTCCCTCATGACATAATCACCTCTTAGTTCTGTCACCCTGAGTCTTAGGTTCCAACATGTGAA
>NW_007745757.1:11527-12074 GCF_000696425.1 Galeopterus variegatus
CCCCCATTCACACCCGCCCAGAACCCGAGAATGTGGCATTATTTGGAAATAGGGACTTGGCAAATGTAATTAGTTAGGGATCTTGAAATGAGAGCATCCTGTATTAGGGTGGGCCCTAAATCCAATGCCTGATCTCTTTACAAAAAAGGATGAGAGTACACAGAAACACCAGAGCACGGCCATTGACTATGGAGGCAGAGATGGGGGTGGTGAGGCCATAAGCCAAAGACACCAGGAGCCGCTAAGAGCTGGAAGAGGCCAGGAAGGACTCTCCCCGAGGCTCTCTCCTTAAAGCAATAATGTCACTTGAGGAAACGTGTTGGTGCCCAGGACCCTCATCCTGGATGCCCAAGAGGACTCACACAAGGACTATAATGGGGGAACCCAAAGAGGGCCATTGGCAGTGCAGAGATAACATAGACTGCTCTGCATCAGGAGCCCTGATGGGTTGTGGACCACCTGGCAAGTGGAACCAGTCATACAGCTCACTTCTTTGATTGTGGCATGTCTTAGTCTGTTCTTGCTGCTATAATAAAACACCTTAGAC
>NW_007745757.1:14104-14374 GCF_000696425.1 Galeopterus variegatus
AGATTGAATACTTAATTACTTAAATGTTAATTTTTTCTAATTAAACTGAAAAAAGAACATACTCTATTTTTAAAAATGGAGATAATTTAGGAGCATATAGAATCTACCACCTCCCAACCTTATCTTCCTCACAGAGGGAACATCTATGAACAATTTGGTGTGATAATCAAGGTATTTCCGATGCATTCTGTGCATTCCTATGTATTCACGATAATGTGGAGGACTTTTTAAAAACTTAAATGCTATTGTAGAGTGCATGCATTTCTTCTA
>NW_007745758.1:0-14374 GCF_000696425.1 Galeopterus variegatus
TTTTTGAGCAGACATTGTTTTAAGATTTGAACTTAACTAAATTAAAAGGTGACTCTAGATGAGAGGAAAGAAAGTTTTTCCCTACAAAAGAATTCAATTAATAAATGTAAAAATCATGAAGGGAAATAGAAAAAATCACTATTAGAACAATTCAGCAATAATTATAGGCAAAATCTACCACAGCATGTTAAAATTATTGGATGGAAGTTTAAGAAGAAACAGGATACGTGTATAGTCTCAGAGTATCATCTCCCCTCTGCCTCCCTCCTCCCCACCCCCCACCGATTTATTAATTACAAAGGAAAACATAGTAACTCTATAGTGGAGAAATCCTGTAGATACCATCTTTACTGAACTAACATTATCATTGTGAACTCAGGTAAATGTCATGTACCCCCAATATAGTGTAATAAGAAGGACACTTTACCTTTGTGGTATTTTTCCAAAAAAATTATGACTCCAGTGTAACCCTGAGAAAATAGCCAACAAATTTGATTGGAGAGACATTCTAAAAAATATTCAACCATTACCCTTCAAAAGTGTCAAAGTCATGAAAGACAAGAAAAGACGAAGGGACTGTCACAGATTAGAGGAGATTAAGGAGATACAAATGTTATGTGGGATTCCAGAAAAGAAAAGAAAAAAGATGTTGGTAGAAAAATTGGTGATATCTGAATAAATGCTGTAGATTAATTAAACAAATAAAAATAAGTAGATAAATAAATAAAATTCTTTCTTGATAAAAGTAACAGCAGAAATATTTTCTAATTCCCCAAAGAAAAATCTACAACTGTAGTTTGATTTTTAGCCAAAGCTATTGTTTTCCTTTTATTTTGACCCACATGGATTCAGTTTCAAGACAAACTTCCATTAATATGTCAAAAGTTTCAATAGTTTTACCTGTGACACGATTGTGTATTTTATACTTACTTGCTAGACTATGCTACATATTTCACATTTACTCAGTTAACCTTGACCACAACACTGTTTCACAAATTAGAAAACTCACATTTAAAGGAGGGAAGTTACTTGTCTAAGATTCCATAGCCCGATAAGTGGCTGAGCATAAATTCTTACCCATGGCTTTTGACTCCAAAGCTCATGCTTTAAAACTTTATGCTATGTTTCATCCTTCAAAAATCAATAGTCTGATAATTAATTTAGTAGATAATTAATTTAGTAAATAAATGTAAGCTGTGAGAGCTTTCTTGAAACTCTAAGAATTATCTTCTAAGATAAATCCATACAACCATTCATTTACACTTCATTAATTCTCCCCCAAACTCATGGCACAGTTAAAAAAAAAATCTTATTAATTAGGTACAAAAGTTTATTATAGTTTTCACTTGTACAATGTACAGATTCTCAAACAGAACATTGTATTTACAGATAGCAGGGTACATTTAAAAGTAGCAATTTATTCTTACATGGAAAATGAATGAGCCTTACCTGCACTATCAGTATATGTGAAAGATTTGTGTAATTTTGAAATTTCTGGAGGTTTTCATTTCTGAAATTGAACAACAGTTTTGTGCAGTCACACCCTTTGAAAACCATCCAATTCCATTTAACTGATAGCACTTTATCTGTGTGTATTCTCAGATTGCTCAGCCAGAGCGACTGTTGACGCAGAACCAACATGACAAGTGTCTATTCTGGCAATTCTTGCCATAGATTGCCTTTTACAGAAAAGCCACTGTTAGAATTATTTTACCCCTGTAATGAAAAAGATACTCACTCAGTGAAAGAACATCTTTTGTTGTTAGGTTGTGATAAGAGCCAATGTCTCCTTTGCGTTTTAAAGCATGATGACATTTTCCCAAATCACATTTTGTCGGGCCCAAGTGCATAGGTACCTTGCTTTGCTTTGCTCTTCTGTCAGGCCCTTTCATCAGGCATGGGTAAATTCTTATACAGGATTTTGAAGAGTTAAGAAATTAGCATTTTAGTGAAAGATTGTAGATGATAATTTTTGAATAAAAATTTTTCTTTTGCCAAAAATCATTTTGAGATAATTTATTTCCTACTCTGTAATAAGGAAAAAATGACATAATTCTATCTGCAATAACTTTGTTTGTTCTATTTTTGTAAGTATGTGAGTCTTCAAATGAGCGAAATGTCTTCTGAACTCAGCAGTTTTTTATGCAAATAAAACTGCTTTGAGCAAACTTTCCAGGCCTGCAAACACTGTGTCAGGAAAGCATGCCTCCGGAGACCACTCAGGGTCATTAGGCCAGGCCTTTCCATGAAGCTGGGCCTGAGCTTCTCTCGCTTTTGGTCATGGCTGAACTCCACATAAGACTAACTCACCACTGTTAGAGTGCATGTGTACTGGAACTAGAAGTAAAAACTTTATGCTGGATTAAGGTTCTCTGCTTTCCTGTGTTTCTACTGTGAAGTAGGGCTCTTGCATTCCAAGTGTTATTTACATTCTTCAGTTTTTGTGGAAATAATGGCCCTTTCACTCTTAACAATAACAGGGAACTCAAGTGATGATTTAATGAGTTGGAGGATAAAGATATAATACAAATAGGTACAGAAGTCAAGCCTTTTCAAGTTAGAAAAGTGTCCTCCTTCAGGATTAGCAGAAAAAAATGAATAATGAAATGAATTCAAGTAAATTGATATATAAATTTAGTACAATTCTAACAGAAGAGATTTGAGGTCAAAGGTAGGAAAGTGAAAGGTTTGATAAGAAAACTTAACAGAAGAGTTCCAAAGTTCATTTGGAAAAATAAACTTGAAAGAGTAGTGATGAAACTTTTGAAGTGGGGAAGAAATAATAAAGGGCAACTTGCCCCAACAGGTATTTTAAGCAATTATAGGCTGAGATAATTAACAATGTTCTATTGCAGGAATACAACAGACAGATAAATTGGAAAGGGCTACTCAGATCCTTTCAAGGAAGCAGGCTTTTGGCCTCCACTGGCTTGGTTGGCAAAGGATCTTGGCTGGATTTCAGTCTGCACTGGGCCTTTTTTTGGAGTCTTATTGCAATGTGCATACTGTTTGACCACACCTGGAAGTTCTGCATGAACAGACCGTATTTTATATCTGAATTAATATATGGTAAAGATTACTTCTTAAATTACTGGGCAAAGAATGAATCATTCTGATCATACATGGTGTTAGACACCTAGGTAATTATTCAGGGGTGGGGGGAGAATACAAAAGCCTTACTTTTAAACTTCACATCAAAAGAAATTGGAGAGCAAAAGTGAAAACTACAGAATACTAGAAGAAAATATAGGTGATTCATTTGGGTTAAAAGTTTTTATAAGCATTACCAAAGAAACCCAGAAATCATAAAAGACTACATTTGAAGAAATTTTGTGCATTCTAAAAATACAAGGGGCTGGCCAGTTACTCAGCTGGTTAGAGTATGGTGCTGATAACACCAAGGTCCAGGTTCAATCCCTGTACTGGCCAGCTGCCAAAAACAACAATAACAACAGCAACAAACTTAATTATTTTAAATTAAGTTTAAAGAAACAAATTCCTTTTTTTTTTGCTAGAGATTAATATATATTACTATATAAGGAAGAAAATCAATAAAAAAAAGAAAGATATACAAACCAATAGGGAAAGAAGAAAAATGGGCAAAATATATGAACAGCCACTTTACAAAAAAAATATATATATAAATGCTTACTAACTTTATAGAAACATGATCAATTTTATTAACAGTGAAAGCAGTAAAAATTAAAACAATTGAGCCACTAATTTTTCACTTACATTACTTGAAAATTTATAAGCATTTGGAGGAAAAAGTAACAATGAAGATGGGAAAGTTTACACAATAGCATTTACACAAATTAAAAATGCATATGAAAAGAAATATTTTGCAAGAATACATACAAAAACAAAAGCAAAAAAGGCATACATTAAACATATTAGAATGAGTACTTGTGTTGAGTTAATGATTGAGAGGAAATGGGGATAAAAGTGGAGAATTAAATAAAATTCTCATGGGGTCTTGTGGGAATTTGCAGAATGATGATGTACTGAACACGCAGCCATGCTTAGCACAGCCTTCTGCACCCGAGATCCCTTATGAGCTACATAGATAACATATGTAATGAATAAAATACAAGTACCACATGTTGAAGAAATGGGCATTCACTCATATTCCTCAAGGGACTGTACATTTTTATAAACTTTCTAGAATTAGTTTGGCAATATGAATGTCAAATATTAAGAGGGGCCAAGTGAGACTTCCTTCCTTCCTTCCTTCCTTCCTTCCTTCCTTCCTTCCTTCCTTCCTTCCTTCCTTCCTTCCTTCCTTCCTTCTTTCTTTCTTTCTTTCTGCCCTCCCTTTCTCCTTTCCTTCCTTCCTTCCTTTTTTTTGGAATGGATCTGAGGAAAGAGAATTTAATTCCTTTTTCTAAGGCACTTTCTCTTCCTATGTAGGGAAGCCAGGAACCACATGGCTGAGGCTGCTATTTCGGTTGTTCACTTAGATCATGCAATCGATCATGGAAACAATATTTTATCTGTCAATCATAAAAGTAATATTTTAGCTTCCATTTTTAACTTGTTTTACTTCTCAATTTGTTCCTACCCAGGCATAAAAAAGAGATGCTATTTATTGGAAAGTCTCTCAGAGATCTCAACAAATTTGGAGGATACGGAGAATACGTTCGTAATGGATACTTTTGGTGGTGGAAATACACTTTATATTTATTTCCTTTTTACACTTGCCCTACTAATTTTTATTTTTATCATTTTTTTTTGCAATGGGCATGTTTCATGTTTTTAATCAGCAGAACCAAAAGAATGTAATTCTTTTAGAATGACCTAAAATTATGGAAGTTTGAAAGTAATTGTAACACTTAGTAACTTTGGAACCCAGATCCCCCTAGAGACACAAAGAATATTTGGCCGTTGTTGCATAGAACAAACAGAAACATGTCTCCCTTTCAATTAACGTGACTGAGATTTTAAATTCCATCTTGGTTTTTATTTGCTTTTTAAAAAAGTTGTCAAATATTTTAAATGATTGGTATGCAGTGAGGTAGACCTATAAAAGTAGCACATTCTTGTGCGCTTTTGCAATAATCAGCAAAAAATTATTATTCTTAAAATAAGTAACAGTTTTCTGTCTTAGTCAAGGTTCTTTTTTAGTTCATGTAAGGGAAGCGTTAAGCTGGTTTGAGCAATAAAATTAATTTAAAAATTATTGGAAGATTTCTGAGTCTCTATCAGAGTCTCTATGAACCTATAATGAATGTGAAGAATTTTCAAATGGCAGTATGAGGTATTTGTGATGGGTAGAATTAGGTATTTTCTGATGGCAGTGTCCTGCCAGGCTTCTGCAACTCTTCTACTTGGCATCTCTCTTCTTCACTTCCTGAAGAATACTGTAAATCTAATTTAAAATCTTGTTCTATTTGGTTTTAGTGTTTTTAAAAACTTGGTTCTGACACCCTTGAGGTTTTTATACCTCTAAGCCATCTCACAAAGCAGTTTATATCAAAAGTCAGGTTCTACAAATTATAAAGCAATAAATAGCAAGTTCAGAGACTTTAAGCATTGGGAGAAAAAATAAAAATGAATAATCTTTGGTAGTACACACTATTATTGGATGAATACTGTTATGGGGATTCTTGCATCTGCATTCTTCCATCCATGATGGATTCACTTTTAAGCCGCAACTTTTTCTCTCTTTAGCAACTTCCAATCTCATGGAAAGATAGTATAGATCTCTAAAGAGAAGGCTATAAAATGCCTTCCGGAAATTGAGGAGGTGTTTGGAGTAGCAGAGAACCCCTACTCAGAAAGAGGATATAGGAACTTCTCTTTGAGAGCCTGTGAGTTCATAGTGTAAATGTCCAGGGGACTTTCAACACTGAGTATAGTGAAAAAGGGTTTAAAAAGGCCTTCTCTTAAAAGCTATCAGAGGCAAATGAGTAACAAAGAAATAAGTACTATGAGATTTTCCAGTAATTCATAGGATGGAGCTTTTTTTTTTTTCTTATACCAATTTATACATTTTTAATTGGTTGCATATATTAACAGGTACTATAAATTCTTTTCTAAAAAGCATTATGTAATAAATGGATACTGTAAAAAGATCTGATTAGTTAAAAGTAACAAGCATTAACTGATACATACAAAACTCAGCCTGATCAGACTGGGTGTGAACCTGTAATGAAGCATGGCACCAAGGATGGAGCTTACAATATTTGATCTCTGTAGTCTGGTTTTGTTCTTTGATGCTGTGCTTGTTCAAGTGAGCTGTAGTGTACTGAAGACTGATCTAGTGTTTCTCAAACTAGGGTCAACAGATCATAGTGTTTTGTTGATATATTCTTGGGAGTCTAGAGTTCTCTATTAGTATCTTTCGATATTGTGTTTAAAAAACAAACAAAAAAAAAAAGAAAGAAAAAAAAAAATCCCAAAACATGTATCTGTAAGTACACAATTTAAGCATGAATTTGGTCATCTGGTCAATTTCCTTATTACTAAGTACTGGGCTACCACTTGCATTATTTTTATAATCACATTGATACCAAGTGATCATCTAAATGACACTTTAATTTTTAGTGAATGTTTATAAATTAATTGCTTAAATGTTATTTACAGAAAAAGCAATTAGTATTATCCTCAGGTTAATGTTTTCAATGTAATTATTTTAATGTGTCCTTGACTATTGTGATAAAGGGGAAAACAGTTAAAAGAGGACGCTGATCCAAGTATCAAAATGCCTGATTTCTTTAGCACCTGCTAATCATGAGATTTGGGGAAAGTCACAATCCTTGGACTACAGTTACCTTGCATTTAAAATAAGGGAGTTTGACTAGAGCTAGGGGATCTCTAAACATAGTTTCCATTTCAAAAGTTGTGAGGCTGTATCTTTTTAAACTGAAAAACATCAGGGAGAAGAAAATTGATTCAGTTACAAGGTCTTCGGGGGAATTTTTCAATAGTATCCTCTCCTAATTACAGTAAAATATGGTGGGATGTAAGAACCAAATATTTATCAAGTACCTCCTTTGTGCCTGACATTACTCTATTTTAACTCCTGTAAATGTGACCATGACTCTGTGAATTAGAGTACATAATTCCTTTTGGCAGTTGTAACTGAGTCGAGTGTCCTAGAGCACAGAATGAGGAAGGATGAAGTCTGGAATGGAATCTGGCCTGTCTGACTCTAAGCCCAGGATTCCATTGTAACACATTGTAACTGCTAGGCTTGCAAAATGCTTTTTCCCTTTTCCCATTTATTTGCACATTCAAACTAAAAATTAGTTAACCGGATTCTGAGCAGCGTCCCCAAAAACATTAGTAAGTCCTCTCATCCTCTAAGAATCACTTATATGAGGATACTGCTCCTTCTCCTCCCTTTTCCTACAGAACTTTACCATTGTCAGTAAGAATGTTTTGCTGTGTTGTTCCTTGAACCTTAGGCAGAACTCCTACATTCTGAGGTAAACATCTGAGTGGATCCGTTGAGTATGATCTGGTGGTTGAGGCAATATTCATGTTTTAAGTAAAAGGCAATAAGAAAGTGCAGAGATTCGGGCTGAGTATATATATAATATATACTCAGCTGGTCGAATATATATATATATATATATATTTTTTTAATAGGGAAAAAAAATAAAGAGAAAAAATCTTTGGCGGTGCAGTCAGAGCAGCAGCAATAACTATGTCACAGCTTTCTTGATAAAGGCTGCGAAGGAGTGTTCGTGGATGCCTTTTGACATTTTCCTCCTATTAAGCTGCAGAGGTGTTTTAAAATTGTGTTGGGAAACACAAAGAGATAAGAGAAGGCGAATAGTCCCGATCCATCTCCAGGAGGAGGTTCAAAAGGAAACGCGGCGCACGGAGGGTGGGGGACTGTGTTTTTGCTTCTGTCCGGGCTAAGGACAGGATAAGGTACGGTCCCTTCTTCTTCAGACCAGGTTCCCTCACTTTCCACCCCCACCCCCCTCGGGTTCTACGTGCAAACGCGGGATAGCCCAGCGGGCTCACAGAGAATGACCATCAGAGGTTAAAGAAAGTCAGCCAGCTCGAACACAGGCGTCCCGTGTGGAAGTGTCCAAGGAGACCGCCAGAAGTGCGCAAGCCGGAGTGTGCCAGAGTTTCCTTCTGGCCGAGAGGGGGAGCCCCGCGTTCCCAGCCGCGAGCGACCCGAAGTCCCGAGCCCCGAGCCCCAGCCGCCGCCAGCGCCAGTTTTGGCTTCAGCCGATTAGGAAGAGGAGGGAGGGGGCAGAGAGCGCGTACAGGGAGGGGACCCGAGCCGGAGGGTCCCGAGTCCAACGCCTTGTTGACGTAGAGAAACTTTCCCTCTCGGCCGCGGAAACGGCGCCGCGGCTGTGCTGGCGGCGAAATCGCCCTGCTCCGAGGACCCGGCAGCTCCCCACGCCCCTGCCCGAAGCCTGACTGGACTGCATCACTCGTAAGGTATGGAAAGACCGCGATTTATCCGGGGGCTTCCCCGGCTGCGAGCTCAGCTTCCCGCCAGTTAGCGTGGAATCTCTTAGAAACCGACCTCCCGAGGGGCGGCGGGCGGTGGTCAGTCCCCGCCAACGGTGTTCGGGAAGGAGGGAGCGGGGCTGCGCGTCGCCTCTGTCGCTGCCGGGCAGGTTGCAAAAATTAGGTTGGCGATAGGCGCAGGGAGTCGTCCAGCACGAAGGGAGGCTAAGACCTGTTGACGCTTGCGCTGGTAGCGCTTAAGGGATGACAAGGGAGCCCGGCGAGGTCTGCGGCGCAGCGGTCTCCTGGCTCCTGCAGCCTCCTTAGCCTTTTGTGGTAACTTTGGTCCGGGCGGCCGGGGCCGGTGGTCGGGAGCTGGAGGGAGGCGGAGGGGCGCCCGTGGATCCGTCCGGCTGAGGGTGCGTGGACCAGACGGGGCTGAGCAGGCAAGCCATCGCCGGGTCACAGCGCTGCGACCCCACAGCCAACTTCTCCCAGCGTAGCCTCGCTTTTGTTGGCTCCAGGAGAGAATGTGGGCATGGGGGCGGGGAAGCGCGAAGCTCCCAGGCCGGGCCGCCGACACTTTAAAGCCCAGAGCTGGGAGGGCCCAAACTCCGGGCCGCGTCCACATGGTTACCGCTTGGCTAGGCGGCTCACGTAGCTCCTTCTGGAGGGCGCTAGGTTAGAGGGGCGCAGGGCGCGGTGGGCGATGAGACCTTTGAATCTCCGTCCGCCTGCCAAGCTCGCTCGCCCGGGTCCACCTCCCCGCGGCCTCACTCACTCGCTACACCGGTCGGAAGCCGGCGTGGTCGGTTCTCCTGCGTTCCGCGGCTCCTGGGGCTGCCTCGCTGACTTCCCGGTGTGCGGGAGCGAACTCTGGGCAGGCTGGTTTTCTTGGAATGTGTTTACGATGTTGAATGGGACTTGAACAGGAAGCTGGACGCTGTAGCTGGAACTAGCGTGCCAAGGTAGAGTAAGGAAGACGGAGCTGCTGTTGGGCTTGGCGGATCCCCTTGGTACGCTGGTCGAATTCCAACTAAGTGAGGGCTGGCGATCAACGTTCCCCTGCCTGGGTCCTAGGAGTTTTTCCCAACTGAGCTTGCCTTTTTCATTTGCAGTCATTTACAGGCGCTATTTCAGTCTGCAAGTTTGACAAAGTATAATGCAACCGATTAGGAAAGATTTAATAAATCAGTGTTGTGCCTGCTTTTTAAAAAATGTTGCAAACATATTTGAGAATAAAAAGTTTTGGAGCGTGTTCTAGTTATGACTCCACTTGTTAATTTATAGGATTAGCAGGAGACCACGATACTGATGATTTTGTGTATGTAATACCAAATGGGGGATTCGGTGCTAAAGGAAGAGAGATTATTAGAGTGAATGTTAGGAGGTGGAATGTTCTGTGCCAGTCTTTGCCACTTTCCCCCACATAAACAAGTAGGCTTGCTAGAAAACCCACCAATTGGGAGAGTGCTGTCGCTGGCGACTACAAGCCTTGCTGGAAACAGCAAACAGGCTAAGGTCCTGCCCCAGTGCATAATTAAAGGTCTCCTTGAGCTGTCCAGGAGTGTTTTCCAAGTTTTTACGACTGACAAGGAAAGAAGAGAGGAACCTGGCTGGCAGCCAAACTAGACTGAGCTCAGTAGCCAGGCATGAAAGAGACTTGGGAAGTTGCAAGGGATAATTGGAAAGGAGCTGTTGGTTGTACTTGGTCTAAACCAAGGAGTTTCTTCTGCAATGAGAATATTTAGGTGATTAAGATCAGTCTTATTGGCAAATAAATAAATAAATTAATTAAAAATAAACTAAGCATAGAGTGCAATTGGATATGACCCAGGAGTGTGAAAGAAGGGATGGAGGAGGGAAGTCTGACCCTTCTTTATCAGTGTTGCAGTGGAATAGTTGGTGGCCTCATGCTGTTTGTGCTGATCATACTTTGCAAATGGTCACACTTTGTTGCTATTTGTCTGCTTAACTTAGAATAGGTTTTCTGCAACTTCAATCCCTTGACCTTGACCTTACTTCTTTGTTTTCATAGCCAGTAAGAACTGAAGACTTGGGCTTTGAGCAGATGGTTTTCCACCCAAATTGAATAATTCAATTAGGTATTCTCAAATAGCATGGATTTGGGTCATGGAATTAAAGGAGAAAACGTACCCAGCATGTCTTCTTTGGGTTTGTCAAAAGTGATCCCAATAAACAGATCTTGCTCTTTCATTTGAAGAAGTAGAAGTTGGGGTGATCCCAGTATTTAACATATTTGCCCTATACTTTAGTCCTTACTGCTTCCTAATTCCAGACCAGCCAGGAACTCAAAGCTTTATCTGCAGTTCAGATGTTTTTTATATGTTTTTAAGAAGTTTTATGTATTAAAGTTGTTTATGTTTTATCTTTTTTTTTTTTTTTAGGGAGATAGGTCTATTGTAAACTTGGGGGTTGAATGGTGAAAAACACTAATGTGGTTTGTATTTCCTCCGGCTTTGTGATTTTGAGATTGTGAATATCATCAGCCTGCTTTCTGAGGTTGATTTTAGGAATCACTCCCGCCAGTGTTTTCCCTGACTATGATTTCAGTTTTTCCACTTGCAAAGTAAAGAAACTTTCCTTTACATAACTACAAGCTTATTGTGAGAATTAACAAGATGATATGATGTTAACAGACTCTTGGACACAAAGATCATAGGGTTTTGGACTCAGCTGACTCAGTTAAGTTTATGGGAATAAAATGGAAATACTTATATCTAGAATACTTATGTATAATGACATATCTGTATTTAATTTATAAACACTACTACTTTTAACTTTTAATTATAGCTTTAGTTCTATAATAAATTTTAATTTTTGAGGATATTGGGTGAGATTTTGTTACGGTTAAGGCTAAGTCATTTTCTCAAACAGAAAAAGACAATCAGAAAATTCATTTATTTCGGTATATATTTATGCTCAAGACCAGTCTTTTTTTTAAGTCTCTTTCAATTTTGCTTTTATGAGAAGTTACCAAATGTATTTGAAGAATTTGCCTCCCTTCTCGGAAATAACACTTGAGAGACTACATTTATGATGTACAAACTTTTTTTTCCCCAGCCACAACAGTTCTCTTAAGAGTTTGGAAGACAGATTTTGGAGCCATTCATTAATTGATTCAGCCAATATTTGTTACATGCCTGTTATGCATCATATGGCCTGTATCCAGATCTCAGCAGTGAACTCTCAGCTCTGTGATTTTTGTCATGTTATTTTGCTTCTTAAACAAGATATCATTTATTGTCTATATTCCTATCTATAAATTATAAATTTATTAATTGTTGATCCGTGAATGATAATTGTGAATTTTAAAAATTTTAGTTGGACATGCCAATTACAAAAATATACTACCTATTTTTATAGTTCGGTGTACTGTGCTGCACTCATGGATTTTCATTTAACTATTTTTCAGGTGAACAAGTCAATTTAGGCAAAACAGAGTAAGTATAGCTGCAAGTTTAAAGGATAAAATCTTTTGGCAAAATACTTAGTCATAGCTTTTATTTTTAGGCTTTACATTATCATTAATAGTGAATGTTTAAAAAGTAGAAGTATATGAGATATAGTAATTGGGTTGAACATATAGTCAAAACTACAATGTACTTTTTTTTTTTAATTGTCAAAGAACAAGTGAATGTTCAAGGCTATATTTGGGTAGTTTAATTTTATCTTTGATTTTAAATTAAAAATCTTTAAAATTCTTATTTTCATTGCTAAATAGTAGGTGATTTTTTAAAAAAAAATTTACTTAGAGTGATTTGTTTGCGACTTAATCTGTAATTTTGTAATTTCTTTTCTAAAACCTCTAAAGGATTAAAAAAAAAGTTATTTCATTTGAATATAGTAATGAATTCAAAAATAGTTACAGAAGCAAACTGCATGGCTGCCATGAGCCTTGGTCCCTAAACGTATTAGAGGCTAGTGGATCTAATAGTGTTTGCCTTAATGCATTTAGAGATCAGGAAACTTAAGCTTGTTCCTATGGGAGCCTAAAATACATTCAGGTTGGAAGAGAAAAAATGGTATAAACTTTGGACCGAGAAATAACTTCACTTGTAAACAGTAGAGATATGAAATTGAGATCAGGGAAGGAGAATTGCTAAAAGTCATTGTTGTCAGGCTTTGTAATTTGCTAGTTTTGTTTGTTTTATGCTTAGAAAATGTTTTTAGCCATTCTAATGATGCTTATCATGCATGATTATTTTTCATTAGAAGACAATTAATTGACTCAAATATTGTGCAGGAGAATAAGTGCTAATTTTCTGTTTACATTGAAATGGTGTATTTATGGTAAATTTGAAATTAGTTCTATCCTTCAGTATTGTGTACTTAAGAATAGTTTTGAAAAGGCTGCTCCAATTCCCTCACATAATATGAATAAGTGAGTTAAATTATGTAGCAATCATGATTGCCACTATATTTTGTGCTACATTGCAGATTATGGTGGCTTTTTAAAAGAGTTTTGAATAACATTGTATGTATTTTCTAGGGTGCACCTAAGAGAGCACATCTGGATAACAATACCTGCCTATATTTCTTGTTTGGTTTTTGCTCTTAACATTATATAAATATACCTACATATCATCTTCATCACATGGCTTCTGACAAAGAGATTCAAAATAGACCTTAGAAACTTCCATGCCTCAGATGACCAATCTGTCCTCTGTTTCTGTCCATTTCTGTCTTTGTCTCTGTTTCTCCCTATATATATGTAGGTGTGTGTACTTATAATTATGACAGGTATGTATGTTCTTTGATGTTTCTCTATATTTGCCAAATATATTTTTCCATAGGAAAAAATAAATTCAATTAATTGAGATTTTTAAGCCAAATTTTAATGATTAATTAAAAATATTTCACAGATAACTGTTGGTAGAGATCCTTCACATTTTCCCCCCAAATTTTAAAGGCATTTTTAGGATTTTATTTATGCCTGTAAAGGAAGAGAAAAATAGTGGGAAGATCTTCTGTCCACATTCTTGGTTATTGGCTCTGATGATGACATACTCATGGAAGCCTTTTCTATTCTTCTTAAGTAGAACACAGGTAGATGTGCAGATAACTACTGTAGGAAGGTAAATTCACAGCTTAGAGGAAGACACCGCTCATAAGTTTACAAAGTACTGTAAAGTGAGAATTGTGTATAAATATGGTGTTTTTCTGGTATTTTATAGCTTTTTTTTTTTATCAGATGTTATTTATAATTGAGTGTTTCCTGAAATTTCACCCACCAGTCCCACAAGAATTTCAGAAATCTTAATAAACTTTGCCAGAGCTACCAACAAAATACAAGATTGAATGATTTGGGTTTGGTCTTTAGTCTACTCTCTTGTAAAAATGAAGATAGTCATCAGAGAGCATAAATAATCTAATCTACGAACTTTATTATTAATGATTTGGCTGTATAATATTTCCAAGTAGTTACATAACATTTCATGAAATGATAACTAAGCCATCTTTCTCACTTGGTTTGTATTTAAATGAGGCAATATCAATTTTAAATAGCATTTTATCTAAAAGAAAAAGCAAAAAGAACATCTGTGCTATGATAGCAAACCTGCATATTTGGGGTAATTAAAAGTTGACATAAAAGAATAAACTTGATTTTAGCTTCTCAATTTCTCTCATAGCCATTTACAACCACCATAGGGTGCCATGTTTTAAAGTAAAATTTTAATAGCATATAGATTCATTTATCCAGATTTCAACCTAAGTGAGTTCAAACATAGGTTTGTAAGTACTCATAAGAGTTTTACTTAAGAAACAGAGTACTTTATAAAGTGACTTTAAAGTTGAAGTGCGTGTTATTCTCTGTAATCTATTTCACTTTTATCTGCTTTGAGGAACTGTGTAGTAAATACAGAATTTTGGTTGATGGTTGAACTTTCATACTCCCTGCTTAAAGATGTGCACTATTATAAAAATGTCC